>NC_036863.1:5367345-5369922 GCF_002910315.2 Salvelinus sp. IW2-2015 | reverse complement strand
CATGTTTGTTTTGTGGTGGTTGTCTTCCGTGTCTGTGTCTGTTCACCACGCGGGACTGTTTTCGGTTTGTTTGTTCCTCGTTCATTTGTGTAGCCTATGTTTCCTATTCGTGGCTTCTTCTTGTTTTATGTAAGTTCGTCGTCTAGGTCTGTCTACACCGGTTTGTTGTTTTTGTTTAGTTATATCCAGTATAGTTCGTTTTCGTCTGTCTATTTTGTTTATTTAATAAATCATTATGTCTTCAAACTCCGCTGCATTTTGTTCAATCCCTGCTCCTCCTCTTCGGATGAAGAGGAGGAGGAAAACCGCTACAACTTCCTGACTGATGTCTTGAGATGTTGCTTCAATATATCCACATAATTTTCCTGCCTCATGATGCCATCTATTTTGTGAAGTGCACCAGTCCCTCCTGCAGCAAAGCACCCCCACAACATGATGCTGCCACCCCCGTGCTTCACGGTTGGATGGTGTTTTTCGGTTTGCAAGCATCCCCTTTTTCTTCCAAACATAACGATGGTCATTATGGCAAACAGTTATATTTTTGTTTCATCAGACCAGAGGACATTTCTCCAAAAAGTACAATCTTTGTCCCCATGTGCAGTTGCAAACCATAGTCTGGCTTTTTTATGGAGTTTTGGAGCAGTGGCTTCTTCCTTGCTCAGCGGCCGTTCAGGTTATGTCGAGATAGGAATCGTTTTACTGTGGATATAGATACTTTTGTACCTGTTTCCTCCAGCATCTTCACAAGGTCCTTTGCTGATGTTCTGGATTGATTTGCACGTTTCGCACCAAAGTTCGTTAATCTCTAGGAGACAGAACACTTCTCCTTCCTGAGTGGTATGACGGCTGCGTGGTCTCGTGGTGTTTATACTTGTGTATTATTGTTTGTACAGATGAATGTGGTACCTTCAGGCATTAGGAAATTGCTCCCAAGGATGAACCAGACTTGTGGAGGTCTAACATTTTCTCTGAGGTCTTGGCTGATTTCTTTTGATTTTCCATGATGTCAAGCAAAGAGACACTGAGTTTGAAGGTAGGCCTTGAAATACATCCACAGGTACACCTCCAATTGACTCAAATCATGTAAATTAGCCTATCAGAAGCTTCTAAAGCCATGACATMATTTTCTGGAATTTTCCAAGCTGTTTAAAGGCACAGTCAACTGAGTGTATGTAAACTTCTGACCCACTGGGATATTGATACAGTGAATTATAAGTGAAATAATCTGTCAGGAAAACAATTGTTGGAAAAATTACTTGTGTCATGCACACAGTAGATGTCCTAACCGACTTGCCAAAACTATAGTTTGTTAACAAGAAATGTGTGGAGTGGTTGAAAAACAAGTTTAAATGATTCCAAACTAACTGTATTTGAACTTCCCACTTCAACTGCATACTGTAGCCAAGAAAGGAATACTAAGTGTACAGTATGTTGTATAGTAAGCTGTTAGTAGCCCATGTACCTCACCCTGATAATTTGGTCCCTTTCCCCCTCATAACTTAGCCTACGGTTCTGACTTGATGGTGCATATGTAGGCTATGGCCTGTTTTATTGAAACGTCATCAACGAATATTGAAAGAGCTTTCATTGTCTGCTTATATGCCCCCTTTATTTATCCTTCAGTTCTGATTTGGTGTACAGGGAGATTACTGTAAGAACGGCCCATGTTCTGAATTCTGTTGCTGTACATTTCAAAAGTGCTGAGCAAATAGTTATATTGACTACATCCATCTTAGCTCGCTCATTAATCAAAATTATGGATTGCCTCTTATCTGCTCATCTTTCCCTTATGCCATAGWTTTTTAAATCTCAATTGTCAGTAGAAACCACTAATATCAGCTATATATTTTTTTAAAGGCAGTAAATGAGGCTGAATGAACTGTTGCGCTGCCAGACAAGGCCACTTCTGATAGCCAGGTGTAGCTGTGGTAAGGAGTCACTCCCTGGTGCTGAAAGGAAAGCTCTCCTGTTGGGACAGTTTTATGTAGGCCCTAACAGTTTGTGTGCATGTTTGTCACCGTTACAGTGCAATTAATGTATCGTTTGGTGTTGTGTTTAGTTTAGTGTCGTGGCTTTGCAGGCATGTCAACATTTTTGGGGGAGTTTGCCCCACCAAGATTTACATGCTAAAATCGCCACTGGGAAATGCTGTGACTAGAACTGACGTGAATCTTAATTTTTTTACATGCCAAAGAGGCCTGTTTGTTCTAGATTGCACGTAACAAAAACWTGCGTCCTTCTGAACGCATCCCAGATATTTTTCAGGTCAAAATAAAAAAATATCAGAATTGGTCTGCCTGTGTGAACGCAGCCTTTCAACTGCAGACTTATCAACAGACTTCATATCAGGTTAGCTGGACTACTTCCTCAGGTTTGTGTTCATGACAGGACTACTTCTTCAGGTTTGTGATATATATAGATATATATATATACAGTACCAGTCAAAAGTTTGGACACACCTACTCATTCAAGGGTTTTTCTTTATTTTTACTATTTAATATAACATCCTCATATACCCCCACAAACATCCCCCTCTACTCCCAGAAACATCCTCCTCTACCCCCAGCAACATCCTCC
>NC_036863.1:5293104-5366566 GCF_002910315.2 Salvelinus sp. IW2-2015 | reverse complement strand
AACATCCTCCTCTACCACCAGAAACATCCTCTACCCCCAGCAACATCCTCCTCTACCCCCAGGAGAAACGTCCTCTACCCCCAGGAGAAACGTCCTCTACCTCCAGCAATGAGGGTTAATATGGGGTACAGCAACTGTATGGTTCTTGTCCTCTGAATGATATAGAGGATTCGTGAGATACACTGTAGAGCTACATACGATCATCAGATCATCCTCACTCCTCAGCTCACTCACACAGACCCATCACATCACAACCATGACAGCGTTACAGGGGCAGACGCACAAGGAAAATAAACGAAAACATGAGAGAAACCACATGACCAAAATGGAGAAAACAAACACGCTGGTACCCCAGTAAAACCTACGTCCTCCGTGCGGGATAAAACGTCTGTTGGCTGGCCATGTGCATGGTAGCCGGCATCAGTGGATCGTGTGTCATCGGACCGCAGCAGGGCCATATGTCCATGCTGAGGCTGTGCCACAGAGCCATGACGCCTTGGTGCTGGGGCCCATCGCTGGCTCCAAACTGCTTGGCCATATGGAGGCCAGGGTGGGAGTGTGGGGAAGAGGGGGAAGCAGGCAGAGGCAGGAAGCTGGGCCCTGAGTGGGTGACGTCAGGACTCGGGCTGGGCACAACAGACGGCATGATGGACTGGCAGATTGGGTGGCAGCGTCTGCCCGCTCAGGACCCTTAAGTAACTCTCACCCTTTTCCTAGTCTCAATCTCCCCCTTCTTTTCTGTCTCTTGTAGTCAGAGGAGATGCTACTGATACTGAGTCATCAGTACTCCTGTRTGTACAGTAGCAATGTGCGTCACCTGCATATGGGAGAGTGTGGTAAATTGAGTCAAGGGGTGAGTTGAGCCACCCCTTGTTTCTAGGAAACACAACATTAAATAATGTGACCGAATATTTAGGAAGTGGTCATCATTCTGTGAAGGAAGAAACCACATGGAAAAAGTGGTAAACAAGTTAGGTTCAGAAAACAGATCTTCACAAAGTCAAATTAATATATTGTGTTATAGGTTTCATTATGCTTGTATATGTATATAGTTTTAGGATTGGTTGTACACCAGTTTGGTCTCTATAAGCTACAATGACAGTAGCTGTGTGGACTACACTGAAGACATTGATAGTGCTGCTCGGCATCACCATGACTGGGCATCACCATGACTGGGCAGGCAGCATCACCATGACTGGGCAGGCAGGTATCCTAGTGGTTAGAGCGTTGAACTAGTATCTGAAAAGTTGCAAGATCGAATCCCTGAGCTGACAAGGTAAAAAATCTGTCATTCTGCCCCTGAACAAGGCAGTAACCCAATTGTTCTTAGGCCGTCATTGAAAATAAGAATTTGTTCATCAAATCAAATCAAATTTATTTATAAAGCCGTTCTTACATCAGCTGATATCTCAAAGTGCTGTACAGAAACCCAGCCTAAAACCCCAAACAGCAAGCAATGCAGGTGTAGAAGCACGGTGGCTAGGAAAAACTCCCTAGGAAGGCCAGAACCTAGGAAGAAACCTAGAGAGGAACCAGGCTATGAGGGGTGGCCAGTCCTCTTCTGGCTGTGCCGGGTGGAGATTATAACAGTACATGGACAAGATGTTCAAATGTTCATACATGACCAACAGGGTCCAATAATAATAATCACAGTGGTTGTCGAGGGTGCAACAGGTCAGCGCCTCAGGAGTAAATGTCAGTTGGCTTTTCGTAGCCGATCACATTGAGTATCTAAATCCGCTCCTGCTGTCCTGCTGTTTCTAGTTGAAAACAGCAGGTCTGGGACAGGTAGCACGTCCGGTGAACAGGTCAGGGTTCCATAGCCGCAGGCAGAACAGTTGAAACTGGAGCAGCATCACGGCCAGGTGGACAGCAAGGAGTCATCAGGCCAGGTAGTGCTGAGGCATGGTCCTAAGGCTCAGGTCCTCCGAGAGAGAGAGAGAGCGAGAGAGAGAGCGCGAGAGAGAGAGAGAGAGAGAGCGAGAGAGAGAGAGAGAGAGAGAGAGAGAGAATACTTAAATTCACACAGGACTCCCAGTGGAGAGAGGGGAACTGGCCAGGCAGAGACTGACTTGCCTAGTTAAATAAAGGTACAACATTTAAAATATCGCAGTTGGACTCTGATCTACTTTTGATGTTATGTTCTTATMTTTCTATATTCCGAGATTCCCATCTCGGCTAATGTATCCAACATCTGCTCAAAGCGCTTGGACATCTCCAACTGACCAATTTGCTGCCTCCAATATACATTTTTTAACTTTAGAGTTATTCATTAGTGTACCTGTACCGTTTGTAGTCAGATTTAACTTCTCTTATAAGAATGGCACCAGTGACTCGTGCATGAGTATTAACAACAGTCGCGACACTGTGACATTGCGTGAGACCAATCAATGAGTACCGCCATTTGTAACCCCACCCACGGCCTACTTGGTTCGAGGTTAGTACCAGATATCAAATGAGGGTGAATATCCAGGTTGGTTCCAGGAATCATGGGTAAATGGAAATGAAATAGGAACCGTGATATTTACGGCCTGGCATGGCCGTGCAGTGGAAAAGAGCCATACGGTTCTGACATTTTTGTCAAAAATGAGTTAGTCATATATAATTGATCTGTAGGTGGTTCTTCATGTCTGTGAAGTCATTTATTWAAAAAAAAGAAATCTAAGTTAAAAAAAATCTATCTTCTGCATAAACCCATTTGAACCTGGTGCTGTAAGCTTCTGTCTGCAATCCAATCACAAGCCTGAATAATTAAAGACGGACCAATCAGAATACATCTTTGCCATTGTGACATGGTGAGGTTGGACCCAGGTGCAGAGAAGAGACCAGACGAGGAATCAGTSGTTAAGGATAAACATAATACTTTACTGAGAAACGGTAACAGAAGGGTCACAGTAACACTGGGAAAACAACAAGTCTCAAAAACTCACTCAGGAGACAAACACACACAGTGCATAATTCAAGCTTCAGCAAAGGACAACAGAAAACACACCTCTTTTAACAGGGAAATCATAATGAGTAAATAGGACACACCTGAGTGTCATTAATGTCTCTAGGACGGTCTCTGGCGCCTTCTGGTGACAGGTGGAACCATGACAGCCATCTCCTTCTAAGTATGGTCTAGCTGTTCTAGCCAGGAATAATGGCACACAAGCAAATTAACAACACTGTCAGAAATCTTGTCACATCGTTGTTCAGTGATGACAGCAGTTTATCTGATGATCATATAATACAWTTATTAATATATTTGATGATGTGTTCTAAATCTATCTTGGTAAAATAGGGTTATTCTATCATTTATGTATTCAAATAGCTACAGTTTTCATAAAAACTGAAAATGTCCAATTCAGAAGTGTCTGATAGAACCATATGGCTGAACCCAGATTGACTTTTCAGAGCCATAATGATCCATCTGCGATTACACCCCCCTAAAACAAACAGATTTATGAATGTCCCATGATTTTGATACTCTGCACTTTAGGTACCTTTTATGGCGAGGACCTCAATGGGTTATGAAAGAAGCATTCACTACCAAACAGTTCTGAGATCTGGGATGTGAAAACGTTGATGCTCAATATCTCAGAGCTATGCTTGGCACAGATAGAACCTTATAGTCCCAAGGTCACGAAAAAGCTTGAGGCAGACACTAAACGTGACAGAGCACTTACGCAAAGCAATCAACACAATCTACAGCCAGCCATTAAACCAAATGTCCATACTGTATTTGAACAAGCAGGGAATGGCAGCTAGCCCAATGCAGTATCCTCCATTGTAAAAAAAAAAAAGATAAAAAAAGAAGAGATTCACAGTTGGAGAAAATGGCAAAGTCCAATCAGCAGCGCTGTAGCATACCTGAATGTAAATCAGGGGCCATTAGACTGCCAGGGGAGAAGCCACATTGTATGCATGTAATGTACTACTGCATAATCAAGCTGCCGACCGGCTGTGGCTTCCCCAGGCCTCCCGCTGAGGCTATGCAGCACTGGATAATGGTCCATTCTCATTTGAATCAGGCTTGCATGGGCTGCCTGCACTGATGGAAACAGATAAACTGAGAAGAGAGAGAAACTGGTGTTTGCTTTGAACAGCCACATCTTGTTCTTCAATGCAATTAGGATACCGACTGTCTTCAAGATGCAGATGAAACAAGTCCCTAATAAAAGTATTCGCCGATTAAGAAAAAAAAAGGTATTTTGAAAAGTGGCTATGCAAACGTCTGGGCAAAAGTCTCCTGTGAACAGTTTTATAAAAGTGATCTAGAAAGATTTCGCCTATCAAATAAGATTGAATGCATAGTAATAGAATGAATAGAATGGACGAATCATTGACTTGAATGGGGACTCATGTTCTATTCATTATATTTCTGTGCAAAATCCAGATTGGTGACGTTTGAAAAACTGGGCCCAGATTGTGTATTTTAGTAGGAGATCTTAGTGCTCACGGTCACACACACACACACACACACACACACACACACACACACACACACACACACACACACACACACACACACACACACACACCGCTAAATATAATAATAAAAAAAAAAAAAATATTAAATTGACTAATAGCCATTTTTGCCAAATTCATTTATGGGATATAAGGCTATAGTTGATGCAAAATACTCTATATCTCCACAGGGGACTAGAAAGACCAGGAGGCCGTGTGGCAGCAACATGGTGTCCTTGCAACTACCTCCTGTGAACAAATCTTCCACCTCTTTCCTGTCAACATCATGCATGTGAGCCATGTGTCCTTTGATGTTAAATGTGAATGTCTATGTGCACACTAATAATGTGTGTCGGTGTACTTTACGTATGTGCTTCCATCCATGGCAACGATGATGGATGGTTGCACACACACACACACACACACACACACACACACACACACACACACATAAGAGATTGCAGCCTTGCTAATGGGAAATGTTCTGGTCAAGGGACCCAGAGACAATGGAACTGAAACTGGAAGGCTCCTCCCCTTGTTCTCTTCCCATCTCAATGTCTTACTCTATTTCCAACTCAAATTTCAACTCTATTTTCAACTCAATATTCAACTCTAATAAACTCTAAACAGGCCACGAGGAGGTGGCTTTCTCAAATGATCATCATCCGGTGAAATGGATCCAACAAGCTATATAACATCACCAAGCTACTGTATTTAACATCACTATTGAACAGAAATATGGACAATGAACACCTGAGGAGAAAATGGTTCAGGTCAGCCTCGTCTTGTCTAGTTCATCCAGAACATGGGTCCTTGCTGTGAAGAATGAGAGATCCTGGCACAGCATGACCTATCACATGAAACACTATCTGTTCAAAGTGACTCGACGTGGCAGCAGAGTAGACCCACAGAGACCAGAATATGGACACACAAAGAGTAGAAGCAGTGGCTGGGGATGTGATTGTGTTTGGCTACAGTCAGAGCTCGGCGTCAGATTAGGGGATGTAGTTGTGTTTGGCTGCAGTTGGACCTGGGAGAGTGAATACAGTACACAGTGGGGGCAGCACTAAAATACAGTTCACTCTGCGGGAAATCCATGGCCTATATTCAGCCCTGGAGTGGCTATTAAAGCGTCACCCACCACTCACCAGCCAGCAGTCCCACTCAGATCCACTATGATCATGGTGAAGAGCATGTTGAACTATGATCATGGAATAGGCTAAACTGCATCAGCACGAAGCATGGAGTTAGCTTTCTCCAGCCATTTGGCTCCATGCCATATATACTGAARATAATAGTGGCAAGGCCTTGGTTCATTTGACCCACTGTGTTATTTATTTGCAACTAGCATGTATGAATAATGGCTTGCCAATTTCCAGAGAGCATGCAGCCGATGACATTGCCAGTTGGATTAATTCAGAAACGCAGTGCCCCCACTCCGCATCCATATGTATCACTTGTAAAAGGTAAAGGGATGACACAGACTCTCTCTGTGTACTCTCTGTGTCTATATGACACCTGAGTGCAATACATGTGGCAATTGAATCCAGTGAGACAAATGGCATAGAGATGAGGCATGCTGCAGAGGAAGCATGTCACTGTGCATCTTCCTCTTCAAATCTGACACAACCACCGTCCTCCGTTGTTCAGCGCTATGACAGCTCAAAGTCAATCAGGGTTAATAAAAGACAACATCAGGAAACAGCAGTGTTAATCATGGCAGAAGAGGAAAGAAAACAAATACATTCTTCATGTACAGCGTATTCGAAAAGTATTCAGACCCCTTTCCTTTTTCCACATTTTGTTACATTACAGCCTTATTCTAAAATGGATTAAATAAAACATAATCCTCATCAATACCCATAATGACAAAGTGAAAACAGTTTYTTTGAAAACAGAAATACCTTATTTACATAAGTATTTAGACCCTTTGCAATGAGACTCAAAATTCAGTTCAGCTACATCCTGTTTCATTGATCATCCTTGAGATGTTTCTACAACTTGATTGGAGTCCACCTGTGGTAAATTCAATTGATTGGACATGATTTGAAAAGGCACACACCTGTCTATATAAGTTCCCACAGTTGACAGCGCATGTCAGAGCAAAAACCAAGCCATGAGGTCGAAGGAATTGTCCTTGGAGCTCCGAGACAGGATTGTGTCGAGGCACAGATCTGGGGAAGGGTACCAAAAAATGTCTGCAGCATTGAAGGTCCGCAAGAACACAGTGGCCTCCATCATTCTTAAATGGAAGAAGTTTGGAACCACCAAGACTCTTCTTTGTGCTGGCCGCCCGGCCAAACTGAGCAATCGGGGGAGAAGGGCCTTGGACTTCCACATAGCTACAGAGTTCCTCTGTGGAAGGCACATGAGACCCTGCTTGGAGTTTGCCAAAAGGCACCTAAAGGACTCTCAGACAATGAGAATCAACCATGCCTGAATGCCAAGCGTCACGTCTGGAGGAAACCTGGCACCATCCCTACGGTGAAGGATGATGTTGACAGTATCATGCTGTGGGGATGTTTTTCAGCGGCAGGGACTGGGAGACTAGTCAGGATCGAGGGAAAGGTGAATGGAGCAAAGTACAGAGAGATCCTTGATGAAAACCTACTCCAGAGAGCTCAGGACCTCAGACTGGGGCGAAGGTTCACCTTCCAACAGGACAATGACCCTAAGCAGACAACTAAAGCAACGCAGGAGTAGCTTCAGGACAAGTCTCTGAATGTCCTTGAGTGGCCCAGCCAGAGCCGGGACATGAACCCGATCTAACATCTCTGGAGAGACCTGAAAATAGCTGTGCAGTGACACTCCCCATCCAACCTGACAGAGCTTGAGAGGATCTGTAGAGTAGAATTGGAGAAACTCCCCAAATACAGGTGTGCCAAGCTTGTAGCGTCATACCCAAGAAGACTCGAGGCTGTAATCGCTGCCAAAGGTGGTTCAAAACATTTTGCCCAAAAATCTAAAAACCTGTTTTTGCTTTGTCATTATGGGGTATTGTGTGTAGATTGAGGAGGGRAAAAACATTTAATCCATTTAAGAATAAGGCTGTAACGTAACAAAATATGGAAAAAGTCTGAATGCACTGTACGTATGTCCAAACAAGCTAAAACAGGACGAATGGATAGGTTAGTCTTTGTGTGTGGACTTTTCTGAGTGTGATTGAGTGTCTTTACAGAGACTGGGCTGCGTCATGTGGAGATGTTCTGGGGTTGATTGACTCTGACAGATTCTGGAGTCACTGGAGTCACTCAGAGAGACATTGAGCCACAGTAACCAATTTCGCCTCGTATTTTACATGGCCTTGTCAGGGCAGTGGTCCCGGGGTCAGGAGGACGGTATAGGCTGCCTCTCCATAGCTCCGTTATTATTGCCACATCCCCTTTTCTTCCCATCTGGTCCCAAAGGGGTCAGCATTTGAAATTAAAGGCCAGTCTTACTGTAGAGATTACTCTGGCCCATCTACCCTAGAGCAGTGTGAATTAGCCCTGGTGGTGGAGGTTACAGGGTGTAGGGGGCTGTAGCCGAGTTGATAAAGCCTCCTATCAGGGTCAAAGAGGTGTGTATTAAAACTGGTTAAACCAGATGAGGCCGTGACATAACCTTTTCCACATGATGTCTGTAGCTTTCATTTTGACACTGAAATGAAAGCAGGAATGGGCTACTGTAGCAATGAACTTCGTAACTTATTTACAATTGTTTCACTGTTGGTCTATTTAGACTCTGGAGGTTAATCCGATGAAAACAATACTATGGCATCGAGGCTGTGAGTGAAAATGATTAACCTATTATGAGACAGAATACATTCATTCATGAATTAGCATAACATTTGAAAGTATTACCTGGGATTGAGTACTTTAGGTTGTTTTGTGAATAAAGGCAGATAATTGCTGTGTATGTTTCAAATGTTCAGGAGAATATAAACCAATGTCCGCACTGACAAACTCAATTATTATTACGTTATGTCTGTCTGTCAGTACATCTACACCCACTGAAGGGGACAAAACAGCAACTTGGCATCACTTAAACAGCATAACCTTTAATTTGGCAGACATTGACATGCATAACACACCTGTTTCCTCATACTGGAATTATCATAATTTGATGATCTTAATTAGTTTAATTCTATTCTAGAAATCCGCTCCCCATCCCACGTGAAGTACGACAGTGGCAGGCTAGTCATGCTTTGCATGAAAAATCAGATAATACAGACTAACACAGATTTGGTCACCTTGGTTTAATAAAGTATGTCAGAATGCCAAAAAAAGTCCCTATGTCACTATTGTGCCAAACCAAACAAGAAACATGCAAATTTACCTCAGTCTCACCCTTGGCATGCATTTGGAGTTACGCCCATCTCTGATTAGGATTAAGCCATCTCTTTTCCCATGTACAGTCACATGTGATGACTTTGAAGTAAAAATAAATCTACCTATCAGCTTTCACTGGAGAGGTTTAAGTTAAACTGATGCACTTTGTCAGACGTGAGGCACTGTTGCGGCTCATCATTCCAGKTTTTTTTTCAATTGAATGCACGGCCATGAGGATCAGTAGTGCCAGAACAGGAAACATTAAGTTTACGTCCCAAATGGCACCCTATTCCATATCTAGTACATGTATTTTGACCCGTAGCCTCAACTTCTCTTCCATTCACTCTACAGATGCAGGATCTTAATTTGATCACTCTTTTGTTGCGGAGAATTTTCCTGCACCTCAAGAAATGCAGATGAGCTTCATGATTTGCATAAATTAACTGAAAGCATGCACTAGCACACAGTTATTTTAACTGTATTACACTTTTCATGTATCCTCATTTTGGCCAGCTAATAAACTAACCACTGATCAAGCAACATTATGGACTAAACGTTCAAATCCTGTTGCTGCAGGATTAATTTGCTGCGACAATACTGGTCTGCCATCTGTACCTGGCAGATGAAGGGAGCATGGCAACTACCTTAAATCATACAGCGACTAGACTGCACGTGACATGATCGAGGCATGATGACACAAGATGACATGACATGCAATGCTATACCATTAAGTTCCCATAGCTGTCAAATGGCTCTGTGTGAGTAGTTTCTCATAATTTATCTTAAATCTAAAGGAGAATTTATGGGTTTGAAGGCAATACTAGTTGAATACAGTAGATATACTGTACCTTATAATTGCTAAATGTAACTAACTACTGCATGTAGAAAGTGCAAATAACCTTTTACTGCAGTGAGATAAATCAGGGTTACACAGTGTTTCTTGGTAATCTTCAACAAATCTACTTGAAACAAAAGTATACACCTCACACACATGGTTATGGGTTTAAATTAAAGAAGACACCTGTATCATGTCAGTTATTGAAACGGAAGCCACTCCTCAGTAAGAGGCACATGAAAGCCCGCTTGGAGTTTGTCAAAAGGCACCTAAATACTCTCAGACCATGAGAAACAAGATTTCCTGGTCTGATGAAACCAAGATTGAACTATTTGGCCTGAATGCCAAGTGTCACGTGTCACGTCTAGAGGAAACCTGGCACCATCCCTACGGTGAAGCACGGTGGTGGCAGCATCATGCTGTGGGGATGCTTTTCAGCGGCAGGGACAGGGAGAATAGTCAGGATTGAGGCAAAGATGAGCAAAGTACAGAGAGATTCAAACTTGTAGCATCATACCCAAGAAGACTCGATGCTGTAATCGCTGTCAAAGGTGCTTCGACAAAGTACTGAGTAAATGGTCTGAATACTTATGTATATATGATATTTCCTTTTTTGATTTGATAAATTAGCAAACATGTCTAAAAAACAGTTTTTGCTTTGTCATTATGGGGTATTGAGTGTAGATTGAGGAGGAAAACAACAACAATTGAATACATTTTAGAATAAGGCTGTAACGTAAGAAAATGTGGAAAAAGTCAAGGGGTCTGAATACTTTCCGAAGGCACTGTAATTGCTTTACCCCATATAGTGGGAAATTGTTATGTAATGTAAATTGTTGGCGAACTGACCAGCGAGCATAGCTACTTAGCTAGCATGATGTAATGCCATTTCTCTCTTCTTTGTAATATAAAGGCTACTGCAGGTCGCCAGTTGTGCTTACTGAAGGTTTTACTCAATCCAACATCCACAGAGGCCATGTCCACAGAATCATAGATGTGAAGGCCTGATTAATGACCAGCCACAGCTAAAACATGGTGGCGCGTGTACAACGGTAGACTCGGCATCTACACAGATTTTGCGAATTAGCAGTAATTTACTTAATAGTTCTTAGTTAATTCACTCAGTACAGCCTGACATACACTCTATATAGCCAACAAGAACTCCTGGATATTGGAACACAATGCACAAAGAGAGTTTTTGAGAACTTACAACTTCCACTGGAGATCGCGAAGACGCCCCGGGAGACTGAAACATCGCTGAGAGGAAGTGCCCGGAGGCGGCGTCGAGATAATAAACAAAGGCAAGGGAAGCGGGGTGTCCTCCGGGCTAGGCAAAAGCTAACCCCACATCGCCTTTCACTACCTAGCCTTTTCCTCGCTAATGTCCGGTCACTGGCGAACAAAATGGACGAAATACGACTAAGAATCATCTCACAAAAAAGGATTATGATTGCAGCGTCATGATTTTCACGGAAACGTGGCTAAACAACAGCATACTCGACAACGCTATTGGGCTACAGGGGCATGACGTCTTCAGGGCTGATCATACGGCAGAGGACTCTGGTAAGACCAGAGGAGGTGGTCTGTGCATTTATGTAAACAAAGCATGGTGTACAGACAGTAACATAACCGGGAGTCACTGTTCAACCAATCTGGAGCACCTGATGATTAGGTGCAGGCCTTTCTACTTGCCTTGGGAGCTTACATCCATTGCTGTTACTGCAGCCTATATACCTCCGGATGCTAATGCTAAACTAGCAATGAAAGAGCTGCAGTTTGCTATTAACATCCTTATTCTGCCCTTGAGTTGCGTTCCCATGCAAAACTAGACAGATAGCTAACAACTAAGTCTTCAATAAAACTCCCAAGGCGTAACTTTTCTTGAATGAATATATTGTAAACGTTTATGTTGTAAAACTGCAAAACACAGAAAAGAATATACTTTAGTATTCAATTCACACCAACATACTGTAGCTGTACATTATACATTTGAAGTTGCATGAATACAAAGCACGTGCTACGGTACCATGCAYCTGGCATGATGCCAAACCATATAGCTAATTGCTTTCTCATATGGTAATTGACTAACTCCTTTCATTACTCTAATAATGTACAACCATCTATGTAGAATAACAAGGCATATTACACTAGAAACAGTAACAAAAATACAGTATTGTATATTTTACAATTCGTTTGCATGACGCACGAGCAAAGTAATACAGCTAACATCATACATGAAAGGCATTGCAATTTGTGAGTAAATGCAACCAACCAACATTGATATGTAAGAAACTCTATCAATAACAAGATTATCATCATTAGCTAAATGCTTGAATCGAACTTACAAACAAATATTTTCAAGGCTGAAGCGTGACAAGAATAACTACAACTGAAAGAACCTGCACCGTATGCGTTGTTTTTAGTGCTCTCTAAGCGTGCAGAACGAATTCTCTACTTCCTGTTTGTGTACACTCTAGATAGAAAGCTCCACTAGGGGCAAATAACATCATGGAACACAATGAAAATCCATTTGAACTATTGTAATAAAATAATCTGTTACTTCTAACAGGATGGCAGCACACTCCCGCGCCTGCTGTATATGAAATGGTGCCACTATGAAATAAAACATATCAAGAAACAAATAATGTCCTTTCTATTTTTATCTTTTGTCTCTAGGATGCTTAAGAAAGAAGAACAACAATCTCTGAGATTGGTCTCAGAAACACCTTAGCAGCTCCTTGCTTGACAATTTTTAGTTCTACTTTCCTAACTTTTTGTCAGTACTGGGAAAGGTTTTGACCAACAAGCCCGACTGGCCAGTCATTTCTGTGTGCCTGACTTCTTTCAATAAGACAACATCTCCCACTTTTACATTTGGCTTTTCTGCTGTCCATTTTCTGCGTCTCTGCAGCGTTGTCAGGTACTCCTGTCTCCACCTTTCCAAAGGTGTCAGCGAGACACTGGACTTGCTTCCACTGTTTTCCATGAAGGTCGTTCATGCTGAAGTATCCAGAAGGGGCTGAGGTAGCGCTGGTCTTTTGTGTCAGTAACATTGAGGGTGTGAGAATGGCAGGCATGTCAGGGTCCGTTGACACTGACACTAGGGGTCTCGCATTGATTATTGCCATAACTTCAGCACATAAGAGTGCTCAAGACCTCATGTGTGAGACGAGTGGAGCCCGTCTGAAACAGCATAGCATCAAAGGATACGTCTGGCAACCCCAATGAGTCTCTCCCAAGAACCACCTATATAGACGAGTGTGGAGGATTAAATATCCAAGTACATTCCCTTATCTGAGAGGTATTAGTCAGTTCTGAGTCATTTGTGTCGATACTCAGTTCCTGCAGGCACCTATAAAGTTTGTACCCGATCAGAGCGTAGCACTTTTGCTGGACCACGGATAGAGAAAAAACGCCTCAGCGCGTTGATGAAGCTGGATGTGGACATAGATTCGATGAGCTCGATATGGACTGCTCTAGTAGACATACATGTAAAGAGCACCGCCCAGCACTTGGAGTCTGCGCTACACCTCTAGTGCGACGAGTTATGACATTCCATGGTCCAAACACATCAAGTCCACGCTGGTGAATGGTGGTTCGATGATGAAGTCTGTCTGCAGGCAAGTCAGCCATCTTTTGGTCAACTAACTTCCTCTAACCTTGCGGCAGGTGACACACTTGTGAATGATACCAGAGACCAGACGTTTCTCCCAATAATCCAGAAGCTGCTGCTCGAATAGCTCCATCTGAAAAATGCCGGCCCTGGTGAGCCACTTGCTCTGTGATAATGTCTTACCAGAAAGGGTGGCGACATGATGTGTCCGTGGATGATGAGAGGAGTGTTTTTCGTCTGTGACATGTCGGCGGAGGATAAGCGGCCTCCCACCCTCAGCAACCCATCCTCATCAATCACTGGGTTCAGTTTTTTGAGTGTACTTTGTTTAGGGAACTCTTTTCCTTTTTCAAGGCATTTGAATTTCCTCTCTGAAGGCTTCATGTTGCACACAGTGAATGATTGCTGTTTTGGCTTGTGACAACTCACTTGTACCGCAGGGTTTATTACAGTCATGCCAGCCTCTGCAGCTGGTGTTGTCCGCACCTTCATGGAAGGATCTGGCAACATGAATGAGTCGTGCTGTGGCTTGATTGAGAGCTTTCCAGCTGAGAACCTCTCAAAGCGATGCGAGACGAGTTGAGCTCCAGAAACCTTAGAGGCGAAGACAGTGACGTCTGGTCGAATCTCTGCGTCTGCGTGAGGCTCTACAAGGTCAAAATTTATGTTCTCAGGCTCACTTGAGTTTGTTTGGGTCAGGAAAGGTGGACCTGAGAACCAACTGGTGTACTTAAGAGCGCAGCAAATATAGGCCTGGTTGCATGGTCTGCTGGATTGCTGTCAGTGTTTACATAACACCACTGATCTGGATGGGTAGACTTCCTGATGCGAGTTACCCTATTGGCAACATACACATAGAATCTTTTGGTGACATGGTGGATGTAACCGAGAACTATCTTACTGTCTGTGTAGAACTTGGCCACATTTACATCAATGTCAATTTCGTCTCTGATCAGTTCATACATCTCAACAGCTAGCAAAGCCGACACAGTTCTAGGCGTGGGATAGTGTGGGCCGGACGAGGGGCCAATTTTGATTTCCCATGACAAATCCAACATGGCATTGACCTTCCGAGTCAATAACTCTCAGGGTAGGCTACCGCTCCTATGGCTACTGTAGAGGCATCCGAGAAGATGTGTAGCTCTCTTCTTTGAGTGGTAGACAAGGAGATCTGGGATGTAGGTCCGCTGAATATACATATGTTCCAACTCCATCAAAGAATCCTTCCACATTTTCCATTTCTCTTCTTTTTCTGGGGAAGAGGGGCATCCCACTCACTCTGATCAGAAGAGAGTTCTCTGATTAAGGCTTTACTTGCATTGTTATTGGAGCCACGACCCAAGGGTCTAAAAGATTATTCACTGTGGACAGGATGCCTCTCCGCGTAAAGGCTTCTCATTGTGGGACACCTGGAATGAGAAGCTGTCTGTTTCCAGGTTCCAGGAAAGTCCCAGACTCCGTTGAAAGGGGAGAGGATCCACTCCTAGGTCCAGATCTTTTAAGTCTTTGCACGGTCCTCCATAGGGAAGGCTTCCATAACTGTTTTGCTATTGGATGCAATCTTGTGTAGTTTCATGTTGGACTCGCCAACATTGCTTGTGTTTTTCTTAGAATGTTGATAGCTTCTTCTGTTGTAGCTACTGATGTCAGCCCATCATCGACGTAGAAGTTCCTCACTACATATTGCTTGGGTTCTGATCCATGTTCCTTCTCACCCTGTAGCGCTGCTCGTCTCATGCAGTAGATGGCTACGGCTGGTGAAGGGCTGTTCCCAAATACATGGACTTTCATCCTGTACTCAGTTATGTTTCTATCTGGATTGTTGTCTTCATACCAGAGAAACCTTAAGTAATCTCTGTGATCCTCACGTAAACCAAAACAGTAAAACATTTGTTGCACATCTGCTGTTAGTGCAATGCAATCCTTGCGGAAGCGCATTAGGACACCCAAGAGTGTGTTTGTTTAAGTCTGGACCACTGAGCAGAACATCGTTAAGTGACACGCCTTGACACTTAGCACTGGAGTCAAATACTACTCTTATTTGTTCAGGCTTTTGTGGATGGTAAACACCAAATATGGGTAGATACCAACATTCTTTGTCTCCTCTAGTGGCGGTGAAGGTTCGGCTTGGTCGTTATCCAGCATCTTTTGCATGAAGTCAATAAAATGACGCTTCATGTCAGCTTTTTGTCTAAAGTCCTGCGAAGTGATGTGAGACGGTTTATGGCCTGTCCCTTTATTTAGGAAGGCGACGTCGAGTGGGGCGAAAAGGTAGTGGAGCCACCCAGTTGTTTCCATCATCCTGGAAAACCTGTTTGTCCATAATGTCCAAAAAGGCTTTGTCCTCCACTGATGGTGCTGGTTTATCATCGTCTTGTGTTTTGTCGAACACGGAACATCCCAGGTTGTCTGTGTTCACAGTTGTGTTTGGATCTCTCGAGTGCATTGTAGAGGGAGAGATGTGTTTCTGAGCTACACTGTTGTAGTTCTCTTTTACCTGGATGTGTCAGGGCAAGGGCTCAGATAGGATGTGCGACCATTCTGAAGTATGTTTGTCCTGAACACGTTAACATTGGCTGGTCGGTGAGCGTTCCCAGACAGATTCACCCACGATGACCCACCGAGGTCGAGTCGCTGTGCATAAGGAGTGTCGTGGGGCCCATTGATTTGCTCTCGTACCTTGTGTACCCTTAAGATGTCTCGTCCTAAGAGCAGGAGGATGGGAGCGTCTGGGTCCACAGCTGGAATTTTGTCCATAACTGGTTGCAGATGGGGATGATGATACGCAATGTCGGGGGAGGGAATCTCCGTCCTATCGTTGGCATCATATCACACTCTATCAGAGTAGGGAGAGATGCTGCATGTGTCCGTCTATAGACTCCACCATGAAGTTGACGGCTCTCCTGCCTGAAGTCTCTGTTACCCCAGAACAGGTCTTCATGGTGTATGGAGCAGAGTTGTCGTTGATGTTGAAGATTTGAAAAACTCTGTCTTGGCCAGAGATTTGTTACTCTGTTCATCAAGCACTACATACATTTGACAGCTTTCTCTCTTTTCCCAGCCGGATAAGCTTTAACTAGGCATATTTTTTGAACATGATCTTGGATTAACTGCCTCACCACAGATCTCCGTACACTTTGAGGTGACAGATAGAAGAGCATCGTCACCTTTGCTCCCGCCATGCTCTTTCTCTTGCTGTAGCAGTGTCTGTATTTGAAGGGGCTGGACCTGGATGCAGAGCAGCAAGATGTCTGTCGCTGTCGCACTCAGAGCACTTGATTGACACCTTACAGTCTTTAGCTCTGTGCTGAGTTGACCCACAACATCGGAAACAAATTCCATTCTCTTTGAGATATGATTGCGCTCATCTAGAGTTTTGTACCTAAACCACGACACTTTTTAAGAGGATGAGGTTTGTTATGTATCGGGCAGTGATGGTCAGGGTTTTCAATCTTTGTCTTACTGGGTTTGGTTTGGTGGTCTGAGGGCTCAGATGACACATCGGTTTTTGTATACAGTCACAGGTGTCTTGCTGCTGTACCTGGCAGGTTTCTCACTTTTCATAGACACCTGGTTAGTTGAGGTGTAGAGGGTGAAACTGGGGTCGTTTCTAGTTTTCGCCTGGTTCCTGATGAATCTCGAGAAGAACGAGAATGGTGGGAATGCTACCCGATAGTCCTCCTTGTATTTGGATCCCTGTGCAATCCATTTTTCTTGTAAACTGAATGGAAGTTTCTCTACTATAGGGTTTACCCCCCGAGATGTGTCCAGATAAGCGAGGCCTGGAAGGTACCCTTCTACTTAAGCACACTCCAGTTTGAGAAGAATGTCACCTAGTTCTCTTAGTTTGTGATTGTCTTTGTTAGCAGTTTTGGAAAATCATCAATTTTCTTCAACAGTGCATTCTCGATCACTTCAGGTGTACCATAGCACTCTTCTAGTCGTTGCCAGACCATGTAAGCCCTGCTGTTGCGTTGAAAATATGGACAGATCTAATTCTGTTTGCTTGCTCAGACGACTCTGCCCCTAGCCACTTGGTAATTAGATCTAACTCTTCCCTGGCTGATAAATTCAAGTCTCTGGTCGCATTGAGAAAGGATGCTTTCCATGCCCAATAATTTTCAGGGCGATCATCAAACTTCAGGAGTCCGGAACTCACCATCTCACGGCGTAGGAGGTACTTGATGAGGTCTGGTGCCATTTGTGACTAGGGACGCTTGTGTGTGGTGACTGGAAGTGGGCTTGTTTTCCATTTACACCATGCTGCTGTTCATTTCTTTTGAACGGAGAGTCTCTGCTCATGTTGTTTGTTTGCTACTTTCTGGATTATAGTATGTAGCTGGGTCAACACTAAGCTCTTGTTTCTCCACTTCAAATGGAAGTTCAGCAAAGTAGGGCCTAGCATGTTGTTGCACATACTCACAGGTACGCTGGACTGGACTTAAGGGCTGTGTCCCTGTGTCTAGTTCTTTGTGAAGTTCTCTGCGTTCTGATCCTACAGCTTCTTCAAAGGCTGCAGCTTCAGCCAACGCAGCAGCAGCTGTTCTCTCAACTTGGAGAACATATAAACTTGCCTCGAGGTCAGCTTTTTGCTTCAACAAGCTGGCCTCTATTTCTGCCTTTTGTTTCATCACAGAAGCTTCCTTCTCAGCATAGGAGACTTGTGCACGCGCTGCGTCTGCCTTGGCGCGTGCTTTGATGGCTGCAGAACTCACCGTTGAGGATCTGCTTGACTGTTTTGATGACCTTGATCTTGTAGATTGAGACTTGGTCCCAATGTGCTGAAGAGGCTCCTCCATCTCTCTCTGTCGAACTCTTGGCTCTGGTTGTTGTACCGTAGACTGCTGGTCTTCCATAGGAACAGAGGTTTGTTGGCTGATGAATGTAGAAACAAACCACCGTGTGTGGTTATTCTTGAGCTTGAGCCCGCCGTGATGATGTTTTTTTACTATTCTGCCCTTGAGTTGCGTTCCCATGCAAAACTAGACAGATAGCTAACAACTAAGTCTTCAATAAAACTCCCAAGGCGTAACTTTTCTTGAATGAATATATTGTAAACGTTTATGTTGTAAAACTGCAAAACACAGAAAAGAATATACTTTAGTATTCAATTCACACCAACATACTGTAGCTGTACATTATACATTTGAAGTTGCATGAATACAAAGCACGTGCTACGGTACCATGCATCTGGCATGATGCCAAACCATATAGCTAATTGCTTTCTCATATGGTAATTGACTAACTCCTTTCATTACTCTAATAATGTACAACCATCTATGTAGAATAACAAGCATATTACACTAGAAACAGTAACAAAAATACAGTATTGTATATTTTACAATTCGTTTGCATGACGCACGAGCAAAGTAATACAGCTAACATCATACATGAAAGCATTGCAATTTGTGAGTAAATGCAACCAACCAACATTGATATGTAAGAAACTCTATCAATAACAAGATTATCATCATTAGCTAAATGCTTGAATCGAACTTACAAACAAATATTTTCCAAGGCTGAAGCGTGACAAGAAATAACTACACTGAAAGACCTGCACCGTAGCGTTGTTTTTAGCTGCTTCTAAGCGTGCAGAACGAATTCTCTACTTCCTGTTTGTGTACACTCTAAGTACCAGAAAGCTCCACTAGGGGGCAAATAACATCATGGAACACAATGAAAATCCATTTTAACTATTGTAATAAAATATCTGTTACCTTCTAACAGGATGGCAGCACAAACCTGAAGATGCTTTTATTGTTGCAGGGGAGTTTAACCACTTAAATCTGAAAACTGTTTTTCCCAAATTCCACCAAAAATGTCTCCTGCCCCACTAGAGGAGACAATACACTAGACCACGTGTATACAAACATTCCGGAGGCTTACAAAGCCATTCCCCTCCCCACGTTGGACAGCCTGATCACCTTTCACTGTTCCTACTCCCCAAGTATTTCCCCTTACTAAACGTGTGAAACCATCAGTGAGGACAGACAAAGTATGGCCAGAAAGGTCAGACTCATTGCTACAGCACCAGTTCCAACACACAGACTGGAGATTGTTTGCCACTCAAGCCACCTTTGACTCCCGATACGGACATTGAAACATATGCTTCTTCCGTTCTGGATTACATCAACAATGTCACCACCCATAAACTAATAAAGACCTTCCCCAACCAGAAGCCTTGGGTGAACAGAGAGGTCCGACTACTGCTAAAGGCATGCGACGCTGCTTTCAGATCCGGCGATGCGGAAGCCTACAGCTCATCCAGGGCCAACCTGAAAAAGGGCAACAAGAAGGCTAAACATGACCACAAACTGCAGATTGAGGAGCACTTCAACAACAACTCCGACCCTCGACGCATGTGGCAGGGCATCCAAGCCATCACAGACTACCGGCCAAAAAACTTTACCCCCACAGCCAGCGATGTCTCCATCACAGACGAGTTAAACAGGTTCTATGCTCGCGTCAAAAGGGACAACAAAGATCCAGCCATCAAAGCTGAGCTCCCCCAGACGACCTCCCCCACATCCATCGCAGATGTGTTGTCTGCACTGAGCAGGGTGAATGCACGCAAGGCTGCTGGTCCTGATGGTGTCCCCAGCCGTGTGCTCAGAGCATGTGCTGGGCAGCTGGCAGAGGTCTTCACTGACATTTTCAACCTATCACTAGCCCAGGTGGTTGTTCCCACGTACTTTAAGACCGCAACCATTGTGCCAGTGCTGAAGCAGTCGACCGCATCAAGCCTGAATGACTTCCGACCTGTTACACTCACCCCCACGATCATGAAGTGCTTCGAAAGACTGGTTTTGGCCTACCTTAAGTCCTGCCTCCCTCCAACACTGGATCCCCACCAGTTTGCCTACCGACCGAACAGGTCTACAGAGGACGCCATCGCCACAGCTTTTACACTTTGCCCTGACCCACCTGGACAAAACCAACACCTATGTGAGAATGCTGTTCATAGACTTTAGCTCAGCCTTCAATATGGTCATTCCCTCTAGGCTGGTCACCAATCTTCATGACCTAGGGATCAGCCCTTCTCTCTGTAACTGGACTTTGGACTTCCTAACCAACAGACCCCAGTCTGTCAGGTTAGACAACTTCACCTCCTCAACCTTGAACGTGAACACCGGTGTGCCACCGGGCTGCATGCTGAGCCCCCTCCTGTACTCCCTCTTCACCTTCGACTGCGTTCCTGTACCCGGTTCCAACACCATCGTCAAGTTCGCAGACGACACCATGGTGGTAGGTCTGATCAGTGACAATGACGAGTCAGCCTACAGGGAGGAGGTCAAGAACCTGGCTGCATGGTGTGCTGACAACAACCTGGTCCTCAATGCAAAGAAAACCAAGGAGCTCATTGTGGATTACAAGAAGTCTAAAGCTGCCATGCCCCAGTTCTCATTGATGGCATTGAGGTGTACCCAGCTTCAAATTCCTGGGTGTCTACATCTCTGGGGACCTCTCCTGGACTCTCAACACCTCAACCCTGAGGAGGCTGAAGAAGACCTGCCTGTCTCCCAAGATCCTGGTGAACTTTTACCGCTGCACGGTCGATAGCATTCTGACTAACTGCGCCACAGTGTGGTTTGGCGGATGCTCCGTGGCCGACCGGAATGCCCTGCAACGTGTGGTGAAAACTTGCCATTTGCCTTCATTGCACATTTATACATCCCACTTAATAACATATATTCTACTTAATTGTTTGACTTGTACATTTTTTGTAGTCTTTTATTTGCACTTCTGGCCAGATGCTAACTGCATTTCGTTGTACTGTACTTGTACTTGTTCAATGACAATAMATTTGAATCTAATCTAATCAAATCTATATGATAAAAGGGACACAGAAATGTTAAAGGTACTCCATGTTGGATCTAAAAACATTTGATAATGGGGTTTTTTACATTTGGGGACAGTACACTATAGTAATATTAAACCTTTTGGGCATATTATCTTATCAGCAACTCATTACAATTCCAAACCATTTCCTAAGAAATATGCATTCTATATTCATAACAATTCAATGGAAACTACTTTTCTGCTTACCGAATAGCATGGAGCCCGGTATGATGCATCCTGGGATTAGCCTAACTGGCAGAGCCACAGCCACCAAAGCCCAACTGGCAGACAAATAAATAAACAAACAAGTACATAAATAATGCATGGGCACACAGTTAATGATGTGCATAAAGATTGCCAGGCTCCCCTCCATTACCACCCAATGGCTCATAATTCCAAACTCATTTCAAATCGGATCCAACAGACTTTTCCACAGAGCAACTTCCAAGGCTTTCCAGTCATTAGGCTGAGTCAACACTATGGGGAGGGAGAGATAGGTTGAGAGAGGTAGAGAGAGGTAGACAGAGAGGTAGTGAGAGAGGTAGAGTGAGGTAGAGAGAGGAGAAACTCACTGAGAGCTAACACAAATTGTGATGCAAACACAAATAATTGGAATTCAGATCACTTAAGGAGAGGCGTTGTGAAATGAGGCACTTGGCAGAGGCAGACTACTACAAATTCCATGGTCAACCCATTGCAGACTCCTGCCCGCGTACACTCTATTCTGCTATTGCAACCATTTAGAGAGTTTGTCAATGGTGAAAGCACAGAGAGACAGTCCATTAGTCCATTGTTCCATTATTCTCATGCACCATTGTTCCTAAAATGTAACTACTTTCCACATTTCAGTTTATTAATTGGGGTTGGCTATTGACATCCAATAAAAGTAAGGTTGACCTCCTGAAGATCAGTCTTGGTTGATATAAATTGAACTTGATATAAAAATGAGACTCCATGGTCTCTTCGCTTAAGACAGCTTGCATACAGCTTTATCCTCTGGTGTGTATGTGTGTGTGTGTGTGTGTGTGTGTGTGTGTGTGTGTGTGTGTGTGTGTGTGTGTGTGTGTGTGTGTGTGTGTGTGTGTGTGTGTGTGTGTGTGTGTGTGTGTGTGTGTGTGTGTGTGTGTGTGTGTGTGTGTGTGTGTGTGTGTGTGTGTGAATGTGTGCGCTCCCATGTGTGCGCATGTTCATGCGTCTGTGTTCTATGTAAATGTAATGTCAATGTCTTAAGTTCCATGTCTACCCCACTGTGGGCTCAACCTATTTCCCTGGTTGCAGGATTGTATTTAGGTCAGTGTTCACCATGATAGGGACTGAGGGTGATGGAGTCAGGCCTCCCTGAGGGTGGACCAGGTGACTGCCACCTAACGGGGGATGATGACGAAAACTCAAACAAACAGAAAGAGAGCAGCGTTACTTTGCACGTCTCATTCATGAGGACACAGCCTTTGTTCTGCATGATCAGTAGCAGTTATGGCTCGGACAAGGTTTACTTGCCTGTAAACCAGGGCTCTGACTTATAAAGCTRTGTGTCTCCAGGGAGGAAGGCTCTGCTGACAGTCCAGTCTGTCTTTCTCTAGGACAACGATCTCCAGCCCTCTGGGGCTAAACCATAGGCTAATGTTATCCTGGGTCCTTGGGACATCCCAACCCTAAACCCTAACCTTAACCCTTACCCTCACCTTAACCATAACCCTTAGCTAACCCTAACCTCAACGCTTACCTTAACCATTTAAATGTAAACTTCAATGGGGTAGCGACATCCCAAGGATCCCTAATAGCAAGGACACTCAGTCATATCAGTCAACCTGGATTTGGATTGAGAAAAAAAACATATCATATAGCCTATGTTTCCATGGTTATGAGATTAATAGATGAAACAGAGGAGATTAAAGCCTTGACTATCCAGAGATCTGACTTATTTTATGGTAGGCTAACCTTTTCCATACAGGGACTCTGGGTTCTATGAAAAATGTCAGAGAATGTCTATCACCTTTTCCTGTTGAATTAATGAGGCTCTCATTCAACGATCAATCTTTTAAATAGACAGTGTATAGCCTTCTTGGAGTATGATTTACCCCAAGGGGTAACACACACACTATGGCTTACACAAAAGATCCATAACAAAGTTATACCTTTTATAACTGAGCCTTTAATGACATCATCATATTCCATCTGACTTAATCATTGTTTCACACTGCGGCGCACGCAAGGCCCAATTAATAAACAATTATGTAATTGCAAGTAACCTTTTCAAAGTGCATAGATGTGGCTGCTATGTAGGCTTTGCCGTAGCTAATAATAAGCGTGAAAACAAGATGACATTGGAAGAGGAAAAATGGTCACCAGTGTTAATGACTGTTGAATCAACACTGTGAGAGAATCATAGCAAACAAGCTGCAGGAGTAGAGGGCAACAAGAGACGTGATGAATCAGAAATGGCCTCCAATTACACTCTTCCAGGTTTAATTTAATCTGACATTCATCCACCATCCACCCGGTGACACACTAACACACACACACACACACACACACACACACACAGCCGTGAGAGAGACAGCTGGAAGTGGTTTACTTTGCCTGGTGTTTGTTCTCACAACGATTCTCATCTTTGCATAACATTGCATGCTTGCTGACATGATGCCATTTTCCATGGTGTGATGCGCGATCTGCAGGAGTATTAGGAGGTATTATGTGGTCAGCCCATGTGGCTCTGGCTAAAGACTCACTGCTACAACTCATTATTTGTTTAATTTAAAGAAGTATTCATCAATCCATCTGTAAAAAAAAAAGTTAACGTTTTTAAAACTAAGCCTACATTTTCAGCACCCCAGCGGAAATTGAATTAACATACAGTGCCTTGCGAAAGTATTCACCCCCCTTGGCATTTTTCTTATTCTGTTGCCTTACAACCTGGAATTAAAATGTATTTTGGGGAGGTTAGTATCATTTGATTTACAAAACATGCCTACCACTTTGAAGATACTTTTTTATTATTATTGTGAAACAAACAAGAAATAAGACAAAAAACACAGAAAACTTGAGCGTGCATAACTATTCACCCCACAAAAGTCAATACTTTGTAGAGCCACCTTTTGCAGCAATTACAGCTACAAGCCTCTTGGGGTATGTCTCTATAAGCTAGCCACTGGGATTTTTGCCTATTCTTCAAGGCAAAACTGCTCCAGCTCCTTCAAGTTGGGTGGGTTCCGCTGGTGTACAGCAATCTTTAAGTCATACCACAGATTCTCAATTGGATTGAGGTCTGGGCTTCGACTAGGCCATTCCAAGACATTTCAATATTTTCCCTTAAACCACTCGAGTGTTGCCTTAGCAGTATGCTTAGGGTCATCAAATCAAATTTGATTTGTCACATACACATGGTTAGCAGATGTTAATGCGAGTGTAGCGAAATGCTACACTCGCTTCCTGCTGGAAGGTGAACCTCCGTCCCAGTCTCAAATCTCTGGAAGACTGAAACAGGTTTCCCTCAAGAATGTCCCTGTATTTAGCGGCATCCATCATTTCTTCAAATCTGACCAGTTTCCCAGTTCCTACTGATGAAAAACATCCCCACAGCATGATACTGCCACCACCATGCTTCATGGTGGGGAGGATGTTCTCGGGGTGATGAGAGGTGTTGGGTTTGCGCCAGACATAGTGTTTTCCTTGATGGCCAAAATGCTCAATTTTAGTCTCATCTAACCAGAGTACCTTCTTCCATATGTTTGGGGAGTCTCCCACATGCCTTTTGGCAAACACCAAACGTATTTGCTTATTATTATTTTTCTGGACACTCTTCCATAAAGCCCAGCTCTGTGGAGTGTACTGCTTAAAGTGGTCATATGGACAGATACTCCAATCTCTGCTGTGGAGCTTTGCAGGTCCTTCAAGGTTATCTTTGGACTCTTTATTGCCTCTCTGATTAATTCCCTCCTTGCCTGGTCCGTGAGTTTTGGTGGGTGGCCCTCTCTTGGCAGGTTTGTTGTGGTGCAACGTTCTTTCCATTTTTTATAATGGATTTAATGGTGCTCCGTGGGATGTTCAAAGTTTTGGATGTTTTTTATAACCCAACCCTGATCTGTACTTCTCCACAACTTTGTCCCTGACCTGTTTGGAGAGTTCCTTGGTCTTCAAAGTGTCGCTTACTTGGTGGTGCCCCTTGTTGAGTGGTGTTGCAGACTGGGGCCTTTCAGAACAGATGTATACATACTGAGATCATGTGACATATCATGTGACACTTAGATTGTACACAGGTGGACTTTATTTAACTAATTATGTGACTTCAAAGGGGGCGAATACATATGCACGCACCACTTTTATGCTTATTTTTATTATTTCACTTCACCAATTTGGACTATTTTGTGTATGTCCATTACATGAAATCCAAATAAAAATCAATTTAAATTACAGGTTGTAATGCAACAAATAGGAGAAACGCAAAGGGGGATGAATACTTTTGCAAGGCACTGTAATTAAAAAATCCCCTTCAATATCCATCTGTTTAAGATGGAGATATCTGCAGGTATGCGGATAAATACATGTAGAAAAATAATAATAATAGTTTCAGATACTTCACTTTTTTGGGACTATCTGTTGTTTCATGTAGTGAATCTGTTATTTAATGCATTTCAGTTGGCTAATAGCAGTAATGCCAAATTCAATGTTTCATCCAACCTGAGTCAGGTTTGTAGTCCTCCTTGCTCGCACACGCTTTTTCAGTTCATTGTCCATTTGGAAGACCCATTTGCAACCAAGCTTTAACATCCTGACTGAGGTCTTGAGATGTTGCGTCAATATATCCACATAATTTTCCTGCTTCATGATGCCATCTATTTTGTGAAGAGCACCCAACCCTCCTGCAGCAAAGCACCCCCACAACATGATGCTGTCACCCCCATGCTTCACGGTTGGGATGGTGTTCTTCAAGCCTTCCCCTTTTTCCTCCAAACATAACGATGGTCATTATGGCCAAACAGTTCTATTTTGGTTTCATCAGACCAGAGGACATTTCTCAAAAAAGTACAATCTTTGTCCCCATGTGCAGTTGCAAACCATAGTCTGGCTTTTTTATATGGCGGTTTTGGAGCAGTAGCTTCTTCCTTGCTGAGCAGCCTTTCAGGTTATGTCAATATAGGACTCGTTTTACTGTGGATATAGATACTTTTGTACCTGTTTCCTCAAGCATCTTCTGGGATTGAATTGCACTTTTCGCACCAAAGTACGTTCATCTCTAGGAGACAGAACACTTCTCCTTCCTGAGTGGTATGACGGCTGCGTGGTGTTTATACTTGCGTACTATTGTTTGTACAGATGAATGTGGTACCTTCAGGCATTTGGAAATTGCTCCCAAGGATGTACCAGACTTGTGGAGGTCCACCATTTTTTTCTGGAGTCTTGGCTGATTTCTTTTGATTTCCCCATGATGTCAAGCAAAGAGGCACTGAGTATGAAGGTAGGCCTTGAAATACATCCACATGTACACCTCCAATTGACTCAAATGATGTCAATTAGCCTATCATAAGCTTCTAAAGCCATGATATCATTTTCTGGAATGTTCCAAGCTGTGTAATGGCACAGTCAACTTAGTGTATGTACATTTCTGACTCACTAGAATTGTGATACAGTGAATAATAAGTGAAATAATCTGTCTGTAAACAATTGTTGTAAAAATTATTTGTGTTATGCACAAAGTAGATGTCCTAACCGACTTGCCAAAACTATAGTTTGTTAACAATACATTTGTAGAGTAGTTGAAAAACGAGTTAACGACTCCAACCTAAGTGCATGTAAACTTTAGACTTCAACTGTATGTGCAACATGATGTATAACTGTTACATGGAAAGGTAGAAGGTATGTCTCCTCGCCAGGGATACTGAACGGGGATAGGTTATTGCGGTTCATGCATGTTGTTGCACTGGGTTGTCTTTGAACTAACCTCTGGGTCTTGGTTATTTAAAGGCAAATGTGTTTATGTGTAGTGTGGCAGACCAGGGGGTTTGGTCAAGACGTTTACACAGATCAGACACGGACAGAGTATAATTAGCTCGGTTTCAAGGGTGTTTATTAAATAATAAATCAAAAGAAAAGGATAGGTCTCCCCCATGACACCCTCTCCGGGATACCGTCTTCTGGGCTCCGGATCTTGCTGTATCCTGTCGGGCACACAAACTCAAACTCCCTCGTCTTAGCTCGGGCACCGTCTCCAACTACAACTACTCAAGTCACCTTACTTCCCCCAGTCCTCTCCTGTGTGCTGCCCTTCTGGCAGCTTGATGGGGCTTGTATAGCTGGTGAGCAATCAGCCCTTGATTACTCACCAACTCCCCAATCAGCCCCAATTAGTCCTGGGCGGAGAGCCCGTCGAGACCTGGCACGTCCAACAGATGGAGCCATCGCCTCGTGATGTTTACTCCGTCTGTCACCAGGCCTCGACGAGTCTCCCCCTGGTGGCTGTACGCCAGAGTAGCTAGAAGTTTATATTTGTCATGACTCTCCTGTGAGGATCTAAGGATTAGGTTACAGAGAATCAGCATACAATAGAGCCTTCTCACCCGCAAGGGGCGGGGGGGGTATGACACCTCACGTCGATCGTAAATTGTAGGCAACAGACGATTCCTTTTGGGGTATAATTTGGGCGAATGGAATGTCTTTGTGTTACAGAAGAGTTTGCCGCCCAAAACTTCTACATCTAACAATTGACACTGGGACAATATATTTCAACATCCGAATGGTGGGAATGATGAGTGATAGAATATGGAAAATGTATGTCTATTTTGTGATGTCATTAAAATTGTTATAAAGACGTTATAACAAAAACATTGTAACTCGAAGAGCTTTTACACTGTGTATATCAGGTTTACATTCTTTACATTGTGTAGAAAATATCAAGGATAAAGAGAATGTTTTTGTGACGATAGGATTGTGATTTTAGTTCTCTAACGAGATCATAGTAATTCTAATACCTTGCCTCGTAATTAGCCACACTAGCCTTTTTACCCGAGGGTATAAAAAGATTGAGTTAAGAATTCACATATCAGACTAGAAGGACCACAAGCTGCAGCTGAGGTCTATGATAGTCACGAACCCAAAAAGCGAAACGAGGTTGAAGAAGACAAAATAACCTCTAACAATCCAACGCTACGGCTGAGTAGCTGTTCTAAGTACTGTATCTAAGAAGGTGAATTTAAGTAGGACCATCAGGTTATTCTCTTCAAATCATCGTTGCCTACACTGTTTTCATCACCACTCTGGGATCATCGACACGGCTGATTAGCCATCCTCAGGAGACCACTCTTCCAGAACGAGTGCAAGTTAACAGACAACTAAGAAGAAGCCATTGTGACCTCTGGTGGACAATCACCATAGGGCAGCGCACAATTGGCCCAGCATCGTCCTGGTTAGGGGAGGGTTTGGCCTGAGGGCCTTTACTTGGCTCATCACGCTCTAGGGACTCCTTGTGGCGTGCCGGGCACCTGCAGGCTGACCTTGGTCGCCAGTTGTTTCCTCCGACACAATGTGGCTGGCTTCCGGGTTAAGCAGGCCGGTGTTAAGAAGCATGGTTTGGCAGGTCATGTTTCGGTGGACAATATCGAAATTGGGGAGAAAAAGGGAGGAAAATACAAAACAAATATAAAAATAAATAATACAAAATAACTGTTGTGACTAACTTAGCGACTTGTTAGAAACTGACTTATTTTGAGCACATAAAGGCATCATAATTCATAATGGTCATAACTGACTGATATTATCTAATGGAACAAAACATACAGTATAAGATCTCCTAAGCCTATTTGCAGTATATAGTATATTCCAAAATCCAATTTTTCCACCCATTCATTTCCCCATAGGAATGCTCTATGGTATGACTGTTTTTTTTAGGACTTCAAGCTGGCGAGCTCTATAGGCCTACTACAGCTGTGAGTGAAATAACAAATGGACTATACAACTAAAAAGTGAGTGGAATTAAATTTGATATCAGTACCAGTTTCAAACCTACAGGATCACAGGTCGTCACTCGCAACTTGAGAAAGTTTGAGGAGGACGTTTTGTCGCCGACGGGTCCTTCAGGGAACGGGATGGGGTTGGCTGTGGGCGGGGTCGGCCATTCCATGTGCTGCAGTGAGGGGTACTTGGTTGCTGCTGGTGCATCCTACTTCTAAAAGTTTGTCACTGCACAAGATAAAATCCAGTCAGGGAATGTACACGACAGTGTTCATTTATTAATTTGCAAGGGGATGTATTTTTTCTGTCGCCTTGGCGACTAAAACCCCCCTGATAGCTGTGATCTTAATTAAGAGCCAGAGCTCCGGATGCAGAAAGCTGACCTACACAGGAAATTGGYCACTCTGTAGAGTGGGACCATACAGTATGTACTCTGAGATAGTGTTAAAATTAGCTCTTTACACCATACACAGCAAATATGTCAATCAAACCCAGGGGCTAGAGCATTTAGCACCTACCTCATGGAGCCTGCACAGCAACTGACAAAAAATGTGGTTTCATCACTCACTCACTAAACTCACTATACATTCCATGTGTCAAAAACTGGAAAGCAATTAGCGACAAAAACCCCCTCAAAACTTTACACTGGTAAATGGGGATGAGGGACATGTCGTCACGTCATGTTCCTCTGTGCTCACATCTATTCAACATTTTCACTGTTTAAAATTAGACATGAACATTGATTTAAGGAATAAATAGGAGGTGTGTGGGGGAATGCGGAGGAGATTTTCACACTGTTATTATCATGCAAAGCAGCTTGTCCGGTTGCCTGTCAGAAAAACAACGAGAGGCATACTGAGTTCTTGTGGAAGAGAGAAAGAGAGATGATGCACATCCTGGAGAAGATGTCTTTCCAAGCAGGGTCATTCATTCAGAACACTCTWAGAAGAAAGGGTTGCAAACTTAAACAGGTGTTATACAGCATACACTTTCTAGAGTGGCCCCATCTCCTTGGCATGAATCTTGAGGTTATTGTGCAACGTAACACCTGGATAGTTTAAGTGATTTAGTTTGCCCATGTCTGGATACACCTGTTTAGAATCTAGCAGCGTAACCATTGAGAAGGTCTACAGATAAATATTTACGTGGTTGTACTGACTGTGTCCCCCAAAAYGCAGCCATGCTGTTCACCACTCTACACGGCCGGCTGCCAATGTGACCGGGGGTGATAATGTAACAAAGACAATTAGCGTTACACGCCTCTCCCATTGCAAATCCACGAATAACCACACACCCATTCCAGCCAGATTGAATCCTCTGGGAGAGTATTTTTTTTAATGTAATGTCATGTTTAGTCCTCGCTATTTAAAAATTATTACATTTTTAGAATAGAATGGATTTCCAGTGATTAGGATGTGCAGGTTGATGACATGCCATCAGGCACACAGCAAGTATTTTTCACTCTAGCTAATGCATTTTAAACATGACATTAACATAATATTGAAGTGACATTAATTTTATGAATTCACCCAGGGTGGAAAGTAATATCATTAGCATATGCTCATACAAAACAAGACTCGTTACTCGTATTTAAAAAAATGTAATAATACGTACATCCAAATAATTTCCATAGGGATTGTGAAATGATATAGTGTCACTTGTAATGCTTCTCTCTAAGCAACAAAACATTGAGTTTGGGACGTTATTCGGAGGGAACATTCAGCAACTAAATTCTATGGTACTCCTATGACCCCTGGCTCTCACTCCGCCTCACTCCAGGGGTCCCAGGGGTCCTATGACCCCTGGCTCTCACTCCGCCTCACTCCAGGGGTCCCAGGGGTCCTATGACCCCTGGCTCTCACTCCGCCTAGTCAACAATGATGTTAGGTGAATACTAAACCTGGTATTGATGCTTACGTGCCATCAGAAGATGGCATTTGTGAGATGTTCTATACAGCATTGTATAGAAATCCTGGCATTCTGCTAAGGGGAGAGCCCATCACACCGGTTGTTGGTGGCCTTAGTGTATTATGCTCCAGAGTGTGACCTTGTGGATGTACAGTTTCTCCTAGTCAGACCTTCCCTCTCTCTGGCATGCAACAACAAAGGCATTCTATTTCCTTAGGCTAGCTGGGGTTCAACTTTGAGGAAGGATTCTTTTGACTCTGCTCATCAGTGTTTGAACGCCCTCTCTGGGTGTCAGCGCAGAGCCTTTGTACTCCAGCATGTACTTCAGATAGTCATCCTAAATGTTGTCAGGTTGTTTTTAAAGCCCACTCATTAAACTTGTAAACCTTAGACTCAGACAGATATTATTTTCTCCTCTGGGTGCAACTGTCTGAAACTGTCTTTTAACTTTAAACTCTAGCCCTGGGTGAACACAGTGAGATGTGGGTAGCTGTAATGGGATAGGGGGTGTTGGTGAAGTATTCACGGTTGGGTAAACGTGGTACTGCAGTGTGTTATGGGGATAGGCTACAGAGCATGAGAAAAGTGTCATATCAAATACCTAAATAGACACCATTGAACCCCACCCTATGGTGTTTGTTAATGTTGAGAATGCCAACTGTGGCACCTCGTCAATATAAGCTGTGGACATATTCTATGACACCAACAGTATGTGACACACAATGGCTGGATCCTGTTTGAAGGCTCTGAGAGGGTCAGTTTGACACATGAACACACACGAKCGGGTTCAGCACACTGTTCATTTTGAAAGCTGCCGGGAAAGCTTCTGTTAATCCTTGCTGTCATGTGAAAGTTCTTCTCCCTTGTCATGGCTGACCATCTAAGAGAAAGGCCACAAAACCATTTACACAGGAGATTTATTCTGATTAACACACCAACCGAAAGGTCAAGGGATGCAGTCTTGTTCTGTGGGCACTTTGTCACACAAATGTTTCACTCCCATAATTAACAAGGCTAACAAATCCTTGTTACTAAAAGGTTTGCTGTCTTACACTGTATGCGTAGCTGATTTGCAGTTCTCCTAATAAGCACTTACATTACACTGGGGATGCCTAAAATGTCACAGCACCAATTTCCTCCACATGGTACCAGAAAACAGTTGGTCAGGCCTCCTTAAAATCCCCTAGAGTCAATGTCGCACCCCCGCGAACATCTAATTAGCATAATTAAAAATTCCCATAAAAATCGGAAGTTTACATACACTTAGGTTGGAGTCATTAAAACTTGTTTTTCAACCACTCCACACATTTCTTGTTAACAAACTATAGTTTTGGCAAGTCGRTTAAGACATCTACTTTGTGCATGACACAAGTAATTTTTCAAACAATTGTTTACAGACAGATTATTTCACTTATAATTCCAGTGGGTCAGAAGTTTACATATACTAAGTTGACTGTGCCTTTAAACAGCTTGGGAAATTCCAGACAATGATGTCATGGCATTAGAAGCTTCTGATAGGCTAATTGACACCATTTGAGTCAATTGGAGGTGTACCTGTGGATGTATTTCAAGGCCTACCTTCAAACTCAGTGCCTCTTCGCTTTACATCATGGGAAAATCAAAATAAATCAGCCAAGATCTCAGAAAAAAAATTGTAGACTGGTTCATCCTTGGGAGCAATTTCCAAATGCCTGAAGGTACCACGTTCATCTGTACAAACAATAGTACGCAAGTATAAACACCATGGGACCACGCAGCCATCATACCGCTCAGGAAGGAGACGCGGTCTGTCTCCTAGAGATGAACGTACTTCGGTGCGAAAAGTGCAAATCAATCCCAGAACAACAGCAAAGGACCTTGTGAAGATGCTGGATGAAGCAGGTACAAAAGTATATATATCCACAGTAAAACGAGTCCTATATCGACATAACCTGAAAGGCCGCTCAGCAAGGAAGAAGCCACTGCTCCAAAACCRCCATAAAAAGCCAGACTACGGTTTGCAACTGCACATGGAGACAAAGATTGTCCTTTTTGGAGAAATGTCCTCTGGTCTGATGAAACAAAAATAGAACTGTTTGGCCATAATGAGCATCTTTATGTTTGGAGGACAAAAGGGGGAGGCTTGCAAGCTGAAGAACACCATCCCAACTTTGAAGCACGGGGGTGGCAGCATCATGTTGTGGGGGTGCTTTGCTGCAGGTGCACTTCACAAAATAGATGGCATCATGAGGCAGGAAAATGATGTGGATATATTGAAGCAACATCTCAAGACATCAGTCAGGAAGTTAAAGCTTGGTCACAAATGTGTCTTCCAAATGGACAATGACCCCAAGCATACTTCAAAAGTTGTGTCAAAATGGCTTAAGCACAACAAGGTCAAGGTATTGGAGTGGCCATCACAAAGCCTTGACCTCAATCCTATAGAAAATGTGTGGGCAGAACTGAAAAAGCATGTGCGAGCAAGTAGGCCTACAAACCTGACTCAGTTTCACCAGCTCTGTCAGGAGGAATGGGCCAAAATGAACCCAACTTATTCTGGGAAGCTTTTGGAAGGCTACCTGAAACGTTTGACCCAGGTTAAACAATTTAAAGGCAATGCTACCAAATACTAATTGAGTGGATGTAAACTTCTGACCCACTGGGAATGTGATGAAAGAAATAAAAGCTGAAATAAATCATTCTCTCTACTATTATTCTGACATTTCACATTCTTAAAATATAGTGGTGATCCTAACTGACCTAAGACAGGGAATTTTTACTAGGATTAAATGTCAGGAATTGTGAAAAACTGAGTTTAAATGTATTTGGCTAAGGTGTATGTAATCTTCCGACTTCAACTGTATCTGTTTTTTGCATGGGCTGTGTCTCAATCCACCTCATCCGCAGATGTTGTAAGGTGGCAGAGCTACAGCACTGKTTGTCAGACCAAGAAACATCCTGAAAAGCAGTCTTCTCACGAAAATGTCTGTAGTTTCCATAGAGGGTTCATTTTAAAAACTAATATGACCCCCCTATAGATGGATGAGACTCTCATGAACACGGAGGTGTTCCCCATTGTGGTCTACGACCCCCACAAGTGTCACGGGACTTGTCTGAAGGTAACCCAGTATTTGGCCAAAATGAACAAGTTCCCATGTCAAAGGTATACAGATATTTCCACAGTAAAAAAATAAATAAATCGGAGCCTGGGAACTTGCAGGTGCCTTGGTGGAAGAGTGGGGTAACATCTCACAGCAAGAACGGGCAAATATGGTGCAGTCTATGAGGAGGAGATGCACTGGAGTACTTAATGCAGGTGATGGCCACACCAGATACTGATTGTTACTTTGGATTTTGACCACCCTTTTGTTCAGGGACACATTATTCAATTTCTGTTAGTCACATGTCTGTGGWACTTGCTCAGTTTATGTCTCAGTTGTTGAATCTTGTTATGTTCATACAAATATTTACACATGTTAAGTTTGCTGAAAATAAATGCAGTTGACAGTGAGAGGACATTTCTATTTTGCCGAGTTTAGTTTTCAATACACTGTCAAATGCAAATTCGGGTCCAACAGGTGCTCTGTTTTGATTATGTGCGTTAAACTGCAAGCAGTAACATATAATGGATTAGAATAAGGAACCTGGATTGCTGCCATAACATGATCAGACACCGTTAAATCAGAGTTTAGATGGCTGATCCTGAGAAACTGTGAATTTGCCTCTTAACTTTTTTAGTCATGTAATGGTTCCACTAAAGCAGATAAACCTGGAAATGGTTTTAAAAAACAACAGCATAAAATAAGAGATGCAGAATAAAACTACAACAACTGGCTCACCTGTACCATATAAATAATTATATGAAGTATATGGAAATCTGTGTGTAAGTTGAACTGATTATTTCATCCCTGGGAAAGGTGCTTTTGAAAAGCCATCTCTCTATGAAATAATGAACAATCAAGGTAGTGTAGGAAGCWTTGTTAGAAGGCCAAATGGCAGATAGAGAAACAATTTGCTTTGTACACATCTATGGGTTACACTGTTAGGCTAACCTATATCGCAGGTTTCCCTAACTGGCGGCCCGTGGGCCAAATTGAACCTGCAGGTGATTTTATTTACCTTTTCAAAAGAAAAAAAAAATCKATATATATATATATWTTTTAAATAAATTGGACATTAAAGACTGTAAAAACACCAGAAAATCAGCTCCAAGTGATTTTAATTGTTGAAATATGTTCCAAAGTATTCCCATGCATAATAGAGAAATATACAATATGAGATCGTATACAAATGTAAAAAAGATTTGAAATTATTATGTTTTAGTCAAATATTATATCTGTTTTGGCTTCTTGTGGTCAATTTGCAGTTTACAAATGATTTGTCATTATGTTCCAGCCCCCTAACCATCCGCTCAAGAAAAAAATATGTTCCGTTGCTGAATCTAGTTGATATTTGATATAGTCTAATTTACATCTGATTATGCTATACACTCAAATGGCCATGATACATTGGCAATTTTTGGGGTCAATATTGTAGAGCAATGTTGCTGGCAATGGAGAGGAGTATGAGACACTGGAGCAATGATGAGCAATGAGCAACATGAATAATAGATTTCATATGAAGCATAGATCAATAAAAAACTAATTTCCCCATGTATTTACTCATTTCCTATAGCTCGTTATTGCCTGTTGACTGCCACAGCTGTACTGAAATTAATCAGCTTTGTAGACATAAGGATAACTAGATTTAGTAACTTCATAGTCATAAGCTAGAAAGATGTGTATGGTTTTAAGCTAGCTAGTCAGCTAGTTAAACACACAAGCTATTTAAAATGAAAAACTTTTGATTCCAAGTATAATATTTTTTTTGTGGAGAGAGTTCTACATGAAACCCAAAAGGGTTCGATCTGGAACCAAAAAGCGTTCTCCTATGGGGACAGCCGAAGAACCCGATTGGAACCCTTTTTTCCTAAGAGTGTAGTTATAGTCGGACTATGTGTAGAAAGAGTACAAGAGATGTGTCCCTCTAACAAAGCCTTGTGGGAAATGCCAGTCGGGGAGTGTTGCCAAGGTTGCTGTGCTGTATAGGTCTAGCTGTCCTATGATCAAACCCAGTTAAATAGTTTCAAGCCAGAGGGCCTCTGATAGGACAGATCTTTGATGAGGGACAGCGCTGACTAACGCTAATTTAGATGGTGTGAGCTGCACATCACACATACAGTACATACTGTACAGTATTTAGCACGCTAACCCCAATGAGGCTACAGTCCAACTTCCGGCGCCGACAGAGATGGCCGCCTCGCTTCGCGTTCCTAGGAAACTATGCAGTATTTTTTTTTTTTACGTGTTATTTCTTACATTGGTACCCCAGGTAATCTTAGGTTTCATTACATACAGTCGGGAGGAACTACTGAATATAAGAGCAATGTCAACTCACTATCATTACGACCAGGAATATGACTCTCCCGAAGCGGATCCTGAAAACATCTTTCTGGTAAGAAGAGGGGCGGGGGGGGTATGCCTTATGATTAACGAGACGTGGTGTGATCATAACAACATACAGGAACTCAAGTCCAAAACTCCCTAAATTCTATCAGCATATCGATTGTGCTACCAGGGCTGGTAAAACCCTAGATCATTGTTATTCTAACTTCCGCGACGCATATAAGGCCCTCCCCCGCCCTCCTTTCAGAAAAGCTGACCACAACTCCATTTTGTTGCTTCCAGCCTACAAACAGAAACTAAAACAAGAAGCTCCAGCGCTCAGCTCTGTTCAACGCTGGTCTGACCAATCAGATTCCACGCTTCAAGACTGCTTCGATCACGTGGATTGGGATATGTCCGCATTGCGTCCACAACAACATTGACGAATACGCTGATTCGGTGAGCGATGTTCATTAGAAAGTGCATCGGCGACGTAATACCCACAGCAACGATTAAAACATTCCCAAACCAGAAACCGTGGATTGATGGCAGCATTCGCGGAAACTGAAAGCGCGAAACCACTGCTTTTAACCAGGGCAAGGTGACCGGAAACATGACCGAATACAAACAGTGTAGCTATTCCCTCCGCAAGGCAATCAAACAAGCTAAGTGCCAGTATAGAGACAAAGTAGAGTCGAAATTCAACAGCTCAGACACAAAGAGGTATGTGGCAGGGTCTACAGTCAATCACGGATTACAAAAAGAAAACCAGCCCCCGCGCGACCAGGATGCCTTGCTCCCAGACAGACTAAATTACTTTTTCGCTCGCTTTGAGGACAATACAGTGCCACTGACACGGCCCGCTACCAAACCTGCGGGCTCTCCTTCACTGCAGCCGAGGTGAGTAAAACATTTAAACGTGTTAACCCTCGCAAGGCTGCAGGCCCAGACGGCATTCCCAGCCGCGTCCTCAGAGCACTGCGCAACCAGCTGGCTGGTGTGTTTACGGACATATTCAATCATCCTTATCCCAGTCTGCTGTTCCCACATGCTTCAAGAGGGCCACCATTGTTCCTGTCCCAAGAAAGCTAAGGTAACTGAGCTAAACGACTACCGCCCCGTAGCACTCACTTCCGTCATCATTACATTTACATTTAAGTCATTTAGCAGACGCTCTTATCCAGAGCGACTTACAAATTGGTGCATTCACCTTATGATATCCAGTCATCATGAAGTGCTTTGAGAGACTAGTCAAGGACCATATCACCTCCACCCTACCTGACACCTAGACCCACTCATTTGCTTACCGACCCAATAGGTCCACAGACGATGCAATCGCAACCACACTGCACACTGCCCTAACCCATCTGGACCAGAGGAATACCTATGTGAGAATGCTGTTCATTGACTACAGCTCAGCATTTAACACCATAGTACCCTCCAAACTCGTCATCAAGCTCGAGACCCTGGGTCTTGACCCCGCCCTGTGCAACTGGGTACTGGACTTCCAGTACTGGACTTCCATGTAATACATGTATCACTAGCCACTTTAAACTATGCCACTTTATGTTTATATACCCTACATTACTCATCTCATATGTATATACTGTACTCTATACCATCTACTGCATCTTGCCTATGCCGTTCTGTACCATCACTCATTCATATATCTTTATGTACATATTCTTTATCCCTTTACACTTGTGTGTATAAGGTAGTAGTTGTGGAATTGTTAGGTTAGATTACTCGTTGGTTATTACTGCATTGTCGGAACTAGAAGCACAAGCATTTCGCTACACTCGCATTAACATCTGCTAACCATGTGTATGTGACAAATAAAATTTGATTTGATTTATTGCCACCAAAGTTGGTTCCCATGGATTACATTTTTGTTGATATTACGCATCAGTAAGTTCCTTTGCATGATGCAGTCCAACATCACTCTGTGCCATTTATTCACTTGAACTTGATGGGTCTGTGACCTCAGAGGTGAAAAGTTTCAAGTTCAGTCATTGTTGTTTTGTCGAATAACCACAACTGCACAAGACAACACAGTTTGAGGTAAAGTCAATAGACAATGACTGGGAGAGACGCTTGCACTCGAAAAGAATGAGCCGTCAACATTCCATGAGCATGGCATTCCTTTGTCAGCTGTAACATCGAAGGAACATCCGACAGTAGAACTATGAGTGTGAAGGTAGCACATCCAGTCTGTTGAATCATCAGCACTCAGACAGTACAATGACACACTGAGGAATCTCAGCTCTGTTTAGGTGTGGCAGCCAAACAGCCTGGCTTCCTTATTCCCATGAGCCTCAGCAGTTAAGGCATCCTGAGGCATCCAACGCCAGCGGTTCTGTTCCCACTGAGCTCCCACAGGACTGTGGATTCTCCCTGGGAACGTCAACAACAAAGCACAAATTCTGACTTTTAAAGAAGAAACTTGGTGTACACAGTGCACACTCCAATACAGACTGAATAAAATAAAGTTGTATTTTTGACAAGAGGGTTGGGAGAAGGAAGTGTGCGATGGGTACCCGATAGCAAGAATAACTTCCTAGAGTTGTTGACAGATTCCTTTTTTAGAATACGCACTAATGCGTCTTTTTCTCCACAGTTGCTATAGAAACCACAAGTGTTGTGACATGTCAATACACTCTAGCTGTCCTTTCCWGGTATGTTTGTGTTGTTGTTGTTGTTTTGTATTCGTCAGGAGTGAAGCCCCTGTTCAGCTCCCTGATAGCACGAAAGTCACACTGATGCATTGAGGACTGATGCGTTTGGCATAGGAGGATTGAACCAAAATGTACACAAGCACCACAAAGACCAATACAACACAAAAGACAGTTGCTTTGATGCTTAGCAACAGTAAAGTTCACCCACACAATTGCCATTTCTAGGTCATCAATTCCCATGGGGCATTGAATAACTGGTAAAAAACATAAAACACCATTGTTAATACAACAAGTGACGCAGATGCACAGATACACAGACTCACACAGCGACTGCTCATGTATTGTCACTCGTGCATACTGTGAAAAGGCTTTGTTCTCAAAATCCAGGATTAAGTGTTGGCTTTAATGCAATGTCTGTTTTTTTTCTTTACAATAAAAAGTCACATTTTTAGGGGTTTCCTAAAGGGACATTCCACCCAAATGCTACAGTATTTAGTTATTTTACCGTAAGGATAATTAGAGAAAGTTGTGTTGTCAAATATACCTTCCTTAGCAGCTGTAGTGTGAGTGCAATGGATCATTGCTGGATTGATGTAGTCCAAATATAAACAAAGTGGTCATGCAAAGCTGTCTCTATGGGTCCTTTATCAATCAAATCAAATCAAATTGTATTGGTCACATACACATATTAAGCAAATGCTATTGCGGGTGTAGYGAAATGCTTGTGTTCCTAGCTCCAACAGTGAAGTAGTATCTAACAATTCACAACAATACACACACATCTAAAAGTAAAATAATGGAATTAAGAAATATATAAATATTAGGATGGCATTGACTCTACTGACTTGTCTTTAGCGAAAGAGAAGAGAGTGGCTGTTGTTGCTGTGTTGCCTGGGTGAAATGGTCTGTTTTATCACAACAGTAGAGGAGAAGCTGACCTCTGACCTCACAGTGAACAGAGTAGTACTTTCAGGTCATGAAGTTAGTGCTGTGTATATCAATAAAGGAGCGATACGTTCAATGTCCCTGTTGGTAAATGTTATCTTCTCACAGACAATTGAATATATCAAATCAAATTACATTTTATTTGTCACATGCGTCAAATACAACAGGTGTTCACCTTACAGTGAAATGCTTACTTACAAGCCCTTAACCAACAATGCAGTTTTAAGAAAATACCTAAAAAAAGTATGACATAGAAGTAACAAACTGAATCAATGAACGATAGTGTAAAAATCTGTAAAACTCCTGTCAATGTCAAGGGTGAACAACAAGCAGTATAATTTAATTAGAATCAGACAGGTGTAATGTAGTGAACATTATGCCATAGTCCAGTCCGTGTATTCGTACTGTGGGATTCCAGTTTCATGTTTTACAGTAGCCAGACAGCGGGAGGGAGTTCACATGGCATATACAGTATGTAATGCCAGCTGACTTCTGAGTAAAGTTAAACTAAAGTATACGAACGCCCTGACCTCAGTTCTTATAAACATAAGCAATCTAAATAACTGGACGTTACAACAGGGTTTAACGAACATTAGGTAAATMAAAACAAAACAGCTATCACTGGGTTGCACCACCAACCATGGGTCATGAGCTGATAATAATCTGTTCTCCTCTTTCCATGGTTGATGCCAGCACACATCAACAATGATACTGCCGAGTGGGAGACACCTGCCCATGTCTCACAACTGTCTCCTCGCATCTGGCCGCACATGCAMTTGAAAACTTTTATCTGCAGCACACCGTGGTCTGTGAGGAGGTCTACCATCTGGACGTATGGAAGATAAACGAACCATCCTTTCATTTTGTTGAACTTTACATTTACCTCTCTGTGATTTGGCATACTGTTCAAAAATATGTGCTTGGAACGGAACGGAACGTCTGCAGAGTCAAAAGAACAGATGCAGGAACTAAGGCACTCAAAGCAATGTTTAGGCCACAGAATTGCCTCAAATATCTTACTGTTTCTCTCTCTCTCTGATCTCTACTACCTGTGAAAGACCGCTCTCTCTCTCTCTCTCTCTCTCTCTCTCTCTCTCTCCCTTAGCCATTTAGAGAGGAAAACTACCCAACGCTTACTTGTATTTCCTGGTAAATGCTAACAAGGTCCTCAATTGCGATGTCTGTCTGGTCGGAAAGTGGCAACACACAGATAGAGCTCTATAATGAGCCAGACAAACCCTGTATACCCTGAACACAGAGTATAATTCACATTTATGGCCAAAGCTTGTGAAATGTGCATCCTGTTTGGGGCAGAGGCTAGATATACTGTCTTCATTATTGTACAGCCATGCCACTATTGCCAAGTCAGGGTATTTTACTGGCACTTACACAGATGAGAAATGGGAAAGCATGAAAGACCTGTCAGGATTATGGCCATTTTAGACTGCTACTTTGTCTCAGCCTTTGAGTAATATGTTCACGGATCTGCCGAGCCTGAAACTCGTCCACCTGTTGAATTGTGAGACATTTGTAATCATAACTGAGGTCTGACAAGAAGGAAGCCCCATGGACGCTCTTCTTATTAATAACGCATACCACTGGGAACAGATGTCAATTTAACGTCTTTTCAACATTGGTTCAATGTAATTTCATTGAAATGTTGATTCAAATAGTGTGTGCCCAGTGGGATGGCACGATGGCACTGTCCTCCACCTCAGATCCTAAGCATGTCCCATAGCATTCATCATATTCCTCTCCCTCAGTCCGGCTTTACCTTAGCAAAGTAAAAACGAGTTGGATTCATTTAGAACCATCCAGACGTGTACCTGCCATGTGAAGTGAAGCCCTGTGCTGCCTGCCATGCTGCTAGTCTCCTCCGGCAGTCAGACAGGTGGGAGTCTGACAGCTATGAATTAGCTGGTAATGAGGGTCCTATACCATAGAGGAGGCTCAACCCTCAGCTCAGGAATGTAAAGGTCAACCTCACAGAGATCTGCCACAAACTTGCTAAAAGGTCAACGATGATGTGAGGCATTCTTCAGCTCCAAATGTCTCTGGATTGTTGGATTAAGAAATGGCAAAATAATTATGTGATGGGAGAAAGAACACATTGTTCAAGAACACCTGGTTATTCAGAATACTGTCAAGAACAGAGCATATAACTCAAGTATATTTTTTACACTTTTCTTTGTGAATATTTATTGAGTTCTTACTTCTTCACTCTCCATTTAAAGTTCTCGAATAGCAACTTAAAGCATTTAAGTTGAGGTGACATCCTGATGAATGATAGATGGGATCTATGTATACAGTGCCTTCAGAAAGTATTCATACCCTTTGACATATTCCACATTTTGTTGTGTTAAAGCCTGAATTCAAAATGGATTCAAATATWTTTTTTTCTCACACATTTACACACAATACCCCATAATTACAAAGTGAAAACACGTTTTTAGACATTTTTGCAAATTTATTGAAAATGAAATACAGAAATATTTCATATGCATTAGTATTCACACCTCTGAGTCAGAATCCCCTTTGGCAGTGATTACAGTTGTGTCTTTCTGGGTAAGTCTCTAAGAGCTTTGCACACTTGGATTGTACAATATTTGCACATTATTATTTTTTAAATTCTTCCATCTCTTTCAAGTTGGTTGTTGATCAATGCTAGACGGCCATTGTCAAGCATTGCCATAGATTTTCAAGCMAATTAAAGTCAAAACTCTAACTAGACCACCCGAGGAACATTCAATGTTGTCTTGGTATGCAACTCCARTGTATATTTGGCCTTGTGTTTTGGGTTATTGTCCTGCTGAAAGGTGAATTTGTCACCCAGTGTCTTTTGGAAAGCAGACTGAACAAAGTTATCCTCTAGGTATTTGCCTATGCTTAGCTTTATCCATTTATTTTTATCATAAAAAACTCCCTAGTCCTTGCTGATGACAAGCATACCCATAACATGATGTAGCCACCACCATTCCTTCTTTTTACTCTTTCAATTAGGTTAGTATTGTGGACAGTGGTGATTTTAGCATGTACATCTTTTGGGATGCATGCCAGCAAAGCCACTACACAACACAACATTAAACAATACATTACTTGCACTTTAACGGTGACAAATGGTGCCCACCAATTGTTACGCCTACATAAAGCTGTCCCAACAGCAGAGCTTTCTTTTCAGCACCATGTAGTGAATCTTTACCATCGCTACTCCTGACTATCAGCGGAGCCTTGTCTGGCAGCAAAAGGGAACGATGAGCGGATAAGAGGCTATCCGTCATTTTGATTAAGACAATTAATGAGCTAAGACGGACATAGTAAATTTAACTATTTGTTCAATGTAGAGCGACAGAATTCAAAACATGGGCCGGTCTTACAGTATTCTCCCTGTACACCAAGTCAGAACCGTAGGATAAATAAAGGGGCATATAATGAGACAATAAAAGCTCTTACAATATTTAATGATGACATTTCTTTAAAACAGGCTTCAGACTACATGTGCACCACCAAGTCAGAACAGTAGGCTAAGTTATGAGTTGGAAAGGAACCAAATTATTAGGGTGAGGCACATGGGCTACTAACTGCTTACAGCTTACTAGTATTACTTTCTTAGCTACAGTATACATACAGTTGAAGTCGTAAGTTTACATACACTTAGGTTGGAGTCATTAAAACTCGTTTTTCAACCACTCCACAAAATTCTTGTTAACAAACTATAGTTTGGCAAGTCAGTTAGGACATCTACTTTGTGCAAGACACAAGTCATTTTTCCAACAATAGTTTACAGACAGATTATTCCACTTATAATTCCAGTGGGTCAGAAGTTTACATACACTCAGTTGACTGTGCCTTTAAACAGCTTGGAAAATTCCAGAAAATTATGTCATGGCTTTAGAAGCTTCTGATAGGCTAATTGACATAATTTGAGTCAATTGGAGGTGTATCTGTGGATGTATTTCAAGGCCTCCCTTCAAACTCAGTGCCTCTTTGCTTGACATCCTGGGAAAATCAAAAGAAATCAGCCAATCAGACCTCAGAAAATAAATTGTAGACCTCTACAAGTCTGGTTCATCCTTGGGAGCAATTTCCAAATGCCTGAAGGTACCACGTTCATTTGTACAAACAATAGTACGCAAGTATAAACACCATGGGACCACTCAGCCATCATACCGCTCAGGAAGGAGATGCGTTCTGTCTCCTAGAGATGAACGTACTTCGGTGCAAAAAGTGCAAATCAATCCCAGAACAACAGCAAAGAGCCTTGTGAAGATGTTTGAGGAAACAGGTACAAAAGTATCGATATCCACARTAAAACGATTCCTATATCGAAATAACCTGAAAGGCCGCTCAGCAAGGAAGAGGCCACTGCTCCAAAACCGCCATAAAAAGCCAGACTACAGTTTGAAACTGCACATGGGGACAAATATCGTACTTTTTGGAGAAATGTCCTCTGGTCTGATGAAACAAAAATATAAATGTTTGGCCATAATGACCATCGTTATGTTTGGAGGAAAAATGGGGAAGCTTGCAAGCCAAAGAACACCATCCCAACCGTGAAGCACGGGGGTGGCAGCATCATGTTTTGGGGGTGCTTTGCTGCAGGCGGGACTGGTGCACTTCACAAAATAAATGGCATCATGAGGCAGGAAAATGATGTGGAGATATTGAAGCAACATCTCAAGACATCAGTCAGGAAGTTAAAGCTTGGTTGCAAATGGGTCTTCCAAATGGACAATGACCCCATGCATACTTCCAAAGTTGTGGCAAAATGGCTTATGGACAACAAAGTCAAGGTATTGGAGTGGCCATCACAATGCCCTGACCTCAATCCTATACAATGCCCTGACCTCAAYCCTATAAAATTTGTGGGCAGAACTGAAAAAGCGTGTGCGAACAAGGAGGCCTAACAACCTGACTCAGTAACACCAGCTCTGTCAGGAGGAATGGGCCAAAATTCACCCAACTTATCGTGGGAAGCTTGTGGTAGGCTACCCGAAACGTTTGACCCAAGTTAAACAATTTAAATGCAATGCTACCAAGTACTAATTGAGTGTATGTAAACTTCTGACCCACTGGAAATGTGATGAAAGCAAAAAAAGCTGAAATCAATCATTCTCTCTACTATTATTCTGACATTTTACATTCTTAAAATAAAGTGGTGATCCTAACTGCCATAAGACTGGGAATTGTTACTAGGATTCCATGTCAGGAATTGTGAAAAACTGAGTTTAAATGTAGTTGGCTAAGGTGTATGTAAACTTCTGACTTCAACTGTATCTCCTTGGCATTTTACATCATTTATGCAGCAGCATACAATAAAAGAATTACCCTCCGTTGTGCTGTGCTCACTTGAACAAGAAGGTGACGAGGCGGTCTGATTCCTTCCTAACCACTCATTGTTGAATTTGTGATTTCCAACTTGTTGTGTAATGTTTATGTCCAATGGCCGATGAGCACCGAAAAGTTTTATCTATAGTTTCTCTTCATATGACATGGATTGAAAAGGATTTCCAAGCACTGTAGATTGTCGAAGTGATTCATGATGATGACTGCTTGTCTAGCTTGCTAGCTAAGATTCCAATCAAAGCTACATTCGATATAACGTGATTTGAATGTATTGTATCTGTGGCCAATGACCTTCTTTTATGGGCACTTCTAATGTAAATCTATGGTAACAACCAAGGGGGCTTGAACTTTCTAGCTCTCCCTGTAGATTTTGCGGTGACGTAGTTTCCCCATGAGTGACAGAACACTGAGCCAATCATGGTGCAACTAGAGAAGATTACCAACCTCTACGCTCTGTATTTTCTGCTGGATGCCCCTCCACCACGGAAAGCACTGAGCTAGGCTGAAACACCTACATTTTGGAGCTGCCTTACTCAAGAAAGCAAAAAATAGACCATGCTCGTATGCGACTTTAATAACTCAGTACATTTGTTTTTACATTGTTTGCAAACTGATGTGACGTATTAATGCCAAAATAACATGCAAAACAGGCAATAATATACATTTCCAGTCAAAAGTTTGGACACGTCTACTCATTCCAGGGTTTTTCTATATTTTTTCTATTTTCTGTTAATTAAAATTTATTCCAGGGGACTACCTCATGAAGCTGGTTGAGAGAATGCAAAGAGTGTGAAAAGCTGTCATCAAGGCAAAGGGTGGCTACTTTGAAGAATCTAAAATCTCAAATATATTTGGATTTGTTTAACACTTTGTTTTTTGGTTACTACATGATTCCATATGTGTTATTTCCTAGGTTTGATGTCTTCACTATTATTCTACAATGTAGAAAATAGTAAGAATAAAGAAAAACCCTGGAATGAGTCGGTGTGTCCAAACGTTTGACTGGTACTGTATATATATATACATATATTGACTCCACAACATGGCGGATATCTCTTTGGCTTGTTTGGGCTCTGAGCGCTGTTCTCAGATTATTGCATGGTGTGCTTTTTCGGTAAAGCTTTTTTGAAATCTGACACAGCGGTTGCATTAAGGAGAAGTTTATCTAAAGTTCCATGCATAACACATGTATTTTCATCAACATTTATCATGAGTTTTTCTGTAAATTGATGTGGCTCTCTGCAAAATCACCGGATGTTTTGGAAGCAAAACATTACTGAACGTAACGCGCTAAAATAAACTGAGATTTTTGGATACAAATATGAACTTTATCGAACAAAACATACATGTATTGTGTAACATGAGGTCCTATGAGTGTCATCTGATGAAGATCATCAAAGGTTAGTGATTAATCTTATCTCTATTTATGCTTTTTGTGACTCCTCTCTTTGGCTGGAAAAATGGCTGTGTTTTTCTGTGGCTATGTACTGACCTAACATAATAGTTTGGTGTGCTTTTATCGTAAAGCCTTTTTGAAATCTGACACGTTGGCTGGATTCACAACAAGTGTAGCTTTAATTTGGTGTATTGCACTTGTGATTTCATGAAAGTTTAATTTTTATAGTAATTTATTTGAATTTGGCACTCTGCATTTTCACTGGATGTTGGCCAATATCCCAGAGAGTATTATTTGACTTGCTAAGCACATTTTTACTCCTGAACTTATTTAGGCTTGCCATAACAAAGGGGTCAAATACTTATTGGCTCAAGACATTTCAGATTTTACTTTTTAATTAATTTGTAAAAAATTCTAAAAACAGAATTCCACTTTGACATTTCTGGGGTATTGTGTGTAGGCCAGTGACACAAAATCTCAATTAAATCAATTTCAAATTCAGCCTGTAACATAACAACATGTGGAATAAGTGTAGCTAAATACAGTGAAGTGAGTTCATTTTTTTATATTGCTTTTAAACACAATAAGTCTACAGAATTTCCTCATAATACTCACCAAGAGGTTTCACTGACTCACCAAGAGGAACAATCACAGTACCTCATGGGTGGGAGTGGGCATGTGCTTTAGAAAAAGGAAACATTGTGAACTTAAACAAAAAACAAAATTGGTTCAAATACAGCATACCTCTTTGCTGGGCAGGAAGAGCGTTTTTTTTCTGGGCACCAGTTTGAGATGAATCACAGCCCAGGTTTGTAAGGCACATGTAATAACAGGATGTCAAGCCTCAACACCTGTGGGATATGTCATATTGGAAAGCATATGCAGGAGCTGTCCTCCTCCTGACATGTACAGTATGTGTAATCTCTGAAGTACACCGTTTTTATTAGCAGTCTGGGAAGAACAGTTCATTTCCAAGAAGGAGGCTGAGAAGGCTGACACAATGTTCATAAATGAATCTCTCTCTTATCACACCCACTCAAACAGGAGAAAGCAGGCGAAGTAAAAACCATTGGTTCCCCAGCCCGCCAGGTCTTTCATGGTTCCTGCAACCTTACTCACCAGCTTGATGAATTCATTCTAATAAATAATAGAGTGCTCCACTATTATTTGAGGATATCCAATTTAAAGTCATGAAAAAGGAATATACTGTAGCTGGTGCAAAAAAATAAGAAAAAAAGATAGAAAAGAATTGCTGAAAATAATGSACATGCAGAGTATCACATATTGGTGCAATATCAATTACTGTTGAGTGTTTGACCGAGCTCTCACGGTTAGTTTTACAGAAAGCCAACCACTTCACAGGAAGACGTTTCTATTGTTATTCCTTTACAGCTACTTTTTACCTGAGAGCTCTTATGTGCCGTTGACAACATTTCAACAGCTACTTATTAATACGGAACGAATTGCCCCACTAATAGTTTCTTATGCTGAGTTGTTCCAACTTACGAAACTCACAAAGTCCAAATGATATCTTAAGTGGTCACACATGGACAAGGGGCTGTAGATGGAACTCAATTAACGCAGATGATGGTGACGTTTCACGCCCTTTAAAATACTGTAACAACATTTCAACTCCAGAATCCTAGTTTTCATGCTAAGGATCATTCACGTAAAGAGTCCTCCAAATCTACAGCCACAGCTGTGTTCCTACCGTGGTGAGATCACTGCCAGCACACGAGAGGAGGGGAGAGAAAGGAAGAGGGGACCAGAATGCTGAAAATGAGTGGACTCTTGATTTGAGGAGACAAGATGAAGCTTGAGAAATGACTGAACAAGAGGGTGGTCCCTTACACATGTAGTCACTGCTGTATCCCACTGTGAGAATAAATTGAGAATATTCATCACTATGACTAGGTCAATGTACCTGTTGAGGATGCTACGGAAGCCCTTCATACAGTGCTAAGTGATTTCAGCCCACCCTAATATACCCTTTCTGAGATGCAGGAAAAGAAGAGAGAGTCGGAATAGAGGAAGGGGAAGCCGAAAACATCGCTCTAATCTTCAATCCAATTATCTGAAGATTAATGCTTTGGGTTTTTTAAGTGGCCATTAGTCACTTACCTTGTGTAATAATCAATGTCCTGCCAAAACGATCAAGAACAGATTCACTGCTGCTCTGCGGTAATGTGCTGGGAATAGAGGGAAAATCAGGAGGATTACAATTACATTGTTATGCAGATTGCTGATATTGTCCTGGAGAGGACTGAGAGTGTGGGTGCATGCTAAAATGTTGCGCTGCCCAGAGCCATAACACTATATACAGGGAGCTCCAAAAGTATTGGGACATTATTTTGTTCTTTGGCTCTATACTCCAGCTGTCACGTTCTGACCTTAGTTCCTTTTTTATGTCTTTATTTTAGTTGGTCAGGGCGTGAGTTGGGGTGGGCATTCTATGTTGTTTTTCTATGTTTTGTTCTGTGTGTTATATTTCTATGTGTTTGGCCTAGTATGGTTCTCAATCAGAGGCAGGTGTCGATCGTTGTCTCTGATTGAGAATCATACTTAGGTAGCCTGTTTTCCCACTATGGGTTGTGGGTAGTTAATTTCTGTTTCTGTGTTTCACCATACAGAACTGTTTCGGTTGTTTGTTCGTTATTTTGTTCTGTGTTCATTTGATTTATTAAAAATCTAATTATGGAGACTTACCACGCTGCACATTGGTCCGACAATTGCTGCACATTGGTTACACCAGCACTTTGGATTTTAAATGATACAGTGACTATGAGGTTAAAGTGTAGACTGTCATCTTTAATTTGAGGGTCTTTTCATTCATAAAGGGGGAACCGTTTAGAAATTAAAGTAGACATTTGGTCCCATTTTCCTATCATGCAATGATTACATCACGCTTGTGACTCTACAAATTTGTTGAATGCATTTGCTGTTTGTTTTGGTTGTGTTTCAGAAAATGTTGTGCCCAGTAGAAACTAATAGTTAACAATGTATTGTGTCATTTTGGAGTCACTTTTATTGTAAATAAGAACAGAATATACACTACCATTCAAAAGTTTGGGGTCACTTAGAAATGTCCTTGTTTTTCGAAAGAAAAGCAACATTTTTGTCCATTAAAATAACATCAAATTATTATCAGAAATACAGTGTAGACGTTGTTAATGTTGTAAATGACTTTTGTAACTAGAAACGGCTGAATTTGAATGGACTATCTGCACAGGCGTACAGAGTCCCATTATCAGCAACCATCACTCCTGTGTTCCAATGGCACGTTGTGTTAGCTAATCCAAGTTTATCATTTTAAAAGGCTAATTGATCATTAGAAAACACTTTTGCAATTATGTAGCACAGCTGAAAACTGTTGTTCTGATTAAAGAAGCAATAAAACTGGCCTTCTTTAGACTAGTTGAGTATCTGGAGCATCAGCATTTGTGGGTTCGATTACAGGCTCAAAATGGCCAGAAACAAAGAACATTCTTCTGAACCTCGTCAGTCTATTCTTGTTCTGAGAAATTAAGACTATTCCATGCGAGAAATTGGAAAGAATCTGAAGATCTCGTACAACGCTGTGTACTACTCTCTTCACAGAACAGCGCAAACTGGCAAACAACTGAGCAAGAGGACAAGTACATTAGAGTGTCTAGTTTGAGAAACAGACATCTCACAAGTTCTCAACTCAACAGCGTTGTACGAGATCTTCAGTTTCATTTCTCGCATCCAAATTTTGGGTCCAACTGCTGTGTCTTCATGAGATGCAGAGTAGGTGAAAGGATGATCTCTGCATGTGTGGTTCCCACCGTGAAGCATGGAGGAGGAGGTGTGAGGGTGTGGGGGTGCATTGCTGGTGACACTGTCATGATTTATTTAGAATTCAAGGCACACTTAATCAGCATGGCTACCACAGCATTCTGCAGCGATACGTCATCCCATCTGGTTTGCGCTTAGTGGGACTATCATTTGTTTTTCAACAGGACAATGACCCAAAACACACCTCCAGGCTGTGTAAGGGCTATTTGACCAAGAAGGAGAGTGATGAAGGGCTGCATCAGATGACCTGGCCTCCACAATCACCCGACCTCAATCCAATTGAGATGGTTTGGGATGAGTTGGACCACAGAGTGAAGGAAAAGCAAGTGCAACAAGTGCTCAGCATATGTGGAAACTCCTTCAAGACTGTTGAAAAAGCATTCCTCGTGAAGCTGGTTGAAGGAATGCCAAGAGTTTGTTATTTTAATGGATAAAAAACATGTTTTTCTTTCAAAAACAAAGATATTTCTAAGTGACCCCAACGTTTTGAACTATAGTGTAAATTATATGTTACATATAAGTTAGAAGTTAATAAGTTACAGATGCACAAATGTCATACCCACAAGACATGCTAATCTCTCACCCTTACAATAACAGGGAGGTATGATATTTATGCGTCTGTAACTTGATCACTCATCATTATTCACGATTCACTCAGGATTATCCATAATCATGGTAGCATTCACATTAATGTAGAAGTGTTTAGAAACTTATTCTGTTCTTATGTACAATAAAAGTGACTCCAAAATGACACAATACATTATTTACTATCAATTCTATTGGGCACAAAATCATCTGAAACACAACCAAAACAAACAGCAAGTTTGTAGTCACAAGCGTGATGTAATCATTGTGTGATAGGAATATAGGACCAATACTTAACTTTTGACTACTTTAATACACATGTACTGTAAGTTAATTTGTCCCAAACTTTCGGTCTGCTAAAATAGTGAGAATATGTCATTTCAAAACAGTTCACCGATATGGATGAAAATACCCTCAAATGAAAGATGACAGTCTGCACGTTATCCATATAGTCATTGTATCTTTTAAAATCCAAAGTGCTGGAGTACAGAGCCAAAACAACAACAAGTGTGTCACTGTCCCAGTGCTTTTGGCGCTAACTGTATATACTGTATGGCTCTGGCAGTGCCTATTCTTTTCTAATCCTATCACCACTAGTGATTATTGAGATAACTGATATGGATGGCACATAATCACATCTTGATTTGTTTGCACATGTTTATTATACAGACAAGGTGTTTTCATAGAGATAATGGATTACAAACAGATAATAATTAAGTTTTTGTTCTGTTTACAATGTTGTGAAGCATCTTATTTTTCTTATCCTCATATCTGTGAATATCAGTGTTGCTTTTAAATTCGCTAATCTGAAACATGACGTTTTATTAACGCAAATTTGCATCCTTGTCTTAGTAGACAAAAAAAACGAACAAAACAATCTAAAGCTAATTTGTGAAAATATATAATTGAATAACTACAAATAAACAATAGTAAAATAATATATAACTATATTATAGTCAAATATAGTACTTACAAAGCAGAGCTTGTTTGAATATGGCCCATTGTGTTTTACACAGCAGTAAGAGCTTGTGTTCTACAGTAAAGCCTTGTCAGTTGTGTGTGTTCCTATCTAAACTACTTTTACATTTTACGGCAGACTACGCAAGACGTGCTATTGTCATTCTGTTGAAAATGTTATTGTCTAGAGGTAGTATGGAGAAGTAAGTTTCTCTTTATTTGAAATGTCCTGTCTTTAATCAGGAGCGACATCCTAGATAAAAACATAAGGATGATCGTACAGAATCAAGCTGGATCATTCACTCCAGTGTCATTCTACACCCTGAGACCTGGAATCACAATAGTTGGTCTTCATTGTGGCTGGAGTTAGCAATTACAAAGAGATTAGGAATCAATATTTCCAATTCTTTAAGGTTTCTCGGTAACAGTAGAGCTGAGAGCTGTAAGTTAAAGTTAGTTGACAAGAGAGGAAAAACAATACCGTGTGCAACTGATCAAATTACAGTCTTAAAAAGCTCAACACACTCTACCCTAAATGAAAGAGAAAGAGATTGATTGGTGCTGCTCTTTATTCTCAACCAGGGTAGAAACATCATAGAAATACTGACTATCATTTAAAAACTATTTAATAACTGAATTGTATATCTGGTTTAAATTTGATACATTGCATGACTTTACCAATTACAAACATCTGGATTTAGCCATGAATAGGTGGTCTAGTGAAAGGGTGCTTATGTCCAACCCTTTCTGAGCCACAGTTTGATAGAGACAGAGAATGCGTCTGTCCGCATAAATTCATTCATCAGTCACCCAGGCAGGAAGTGGATGTACTGTAATGACCTTTATTGGAATTCAGTCTAGTTTTCCTGTGAAGTGTGTACCTCTCTCTTTGAATATTCAGTCATCATCACAGGTGATCACAGGTGATGATCATCATCCTAGATTGGTCCTTAGAGCCAGATGCCTACTTTTAGAATAAGTTGAAATTGGTACACAAAGAACGGGAGAAAATATAATACATCTTATTGTTTTTAGACAGTGCTCCAGTTGTTCACAACTCAGTTTAACTGAGACAGTTCTTGAGGACCCTGTAACAGGAGCTGTTACAAAGAAGGTCCTCTAGGCTGCATTGCATATATGAAATCCACATTCTGTGCCGAAGCTTGATCTTCCTCCCTGCACAAGACCCCTCTTCTGACTTCATTGTCAATCTCTCTCAAGCGTACCGCTACAAAACTGCCATGTCTGATGTCATGTTGTCATTCTGGGGTCATTCTGAGAGACAGTCATCTGATCACTAGAAAAAGGGATCTCTCAGAGCCCAAGTGCAGTTTAACTGGACATTAAGTGCTTATTTAAACTATTTGTAGTTGTTGTAAAACAAAGCATATCAGTTATCCTATCACTAAATAACTAGGACTTATCCAGGGGCAAATGCATGAATTGTGTTATCTTGTTTTAGCTTGTTTGACCTCAGATGTCATCACTATTAGTAATTCTAAGAAGTGTGACCTACAGAAACTGTGGACATTTTGAGACACTGCATCTCGGTCACATTTATGTACAGTGGAGAAAGTCGAGGCGAGGAGTATGTTCTGTGAGTGATGGCTGGGTCTGGGGGCCATGTGGAGTTGAATAAGCTGCCACGTGTATTCTCATTCTGGATGGAGCAGAGACCAAGGCAGGGGAGCGAAAGGATCCGTGCGATGCTCTATTAGAGTGCACCTTCAGGTTTGCCTAGATAAGACTCACATATGAAATTGCATTATTGGAGCATAAAGCACATAAAGCGCTCTCTCTCTCACACACACACCGCCACTCTTTCCACCCCCACACCTCTCTCTCTATCCGTTCTATCTCTGATTCACTCTCTCTCTAATTCTCGCTCCTCAGTCCTTTTATGAAGTGCATTGATATGCATGCCATACGGTCATATACAATGCATTCGGAAAGGATTCAGACCCCTTCACTTATTCCACATTTTGTTACGTTACAGCCTTATTATCAAATGTATTCATTTATTACTCATCAATCTACACACAATACCCCATAACGACAAATCGAAAACAGGTTTTTAGACATTTTTGCAAATCTATTTGAAATGAAAAACAGAAATACCTTATTTACATAAGTATTCAGACCCTTTGATCTCAGGTGCATCCTGTTTCCATTGATCATCCTTGAGATGTACCTACAACTTGATTGGAGTCCACCTGTGGCAAATTCAACTGATTGGACATGATTTGGAAAGGCACACACCTGTCTATATAAGGTCCGACAGTGCATGTCAGAGCAAAAACCAAGCCATGAGGTCTAAAGAATTGTCTTTACAGCTCCGAGACAGGATTGTGTTGAGGCACAGATCTGGGTGAAGCATGGTGGTGGCAGCATTATGCTGTGGGGATGTTTTTCAGCGGAAGGAACTGGGAGACTAGTCAGGATCGGAGGAAATATGAATGGAGCAAAGTACAGAGAGATCTTGATGAAAACCTGCTCCAGAGTGAAGGTGAAGGTTCACCTTCCAACAGGACAATGACCCTGAGCACACAGCCCAGACAAMGCAGGAGTGGCTTGGGGACAAGTCTCTGAATGTCCTTGAATGGCCCAGCCAGAGCCCGGACTGGAACCCAATCAAACATCTCTGGAGAGACCTGAAAATAGTTGTGCAGTGACACTCCCCATCCAACCTGACAGAGCTTGAGAGGATATGCAGAAAATAATGGGAGAAACTCCCCAAAAACAGGTGTGCCAAGCTTGTAGCATCATACCCAAGATGATTTGAGGCTGTAATTGCTACCAAAGGTGCTTCATCAAAGTAATGATGAAAGGGTCTGAATACTTATGTAATTGTGATATTTCCCTTAAAAAAAAAAAAAAATTGCTGAAAAATCTAGACCTGTTTTTGCTTTGTCATTATGGGGTATTGTGTTTAGATGAATTAAGATTTGTTGTTGTTGTTGAAAAAGGCTGTAATGTAGCAAAATGTGGAAAAAGTCAAGGGGTCTGAACACTTTCCAAATGCACTGTAGCTCTTTATGCCATTGAGAGGCTTAATGCCTTTATGCCCCATGATCATAACCCAGCCCTAAATCCTGTAATGGTCTTATAAAACTGTGTAATTGCGCTAATTATATCCATACTTGTCTCTCCATCTACACAGATTAATTCACTCGCTGACAGCATTTGAAATTAAATTCTCTCTCAGTTAGGAATAACGGCAAGGATATTCTCTCAGTTGGAATTAATGACAAGGATATCCTCTCAGTTAGAATTAATGACAAGGATATCCTCTCAGTTGGAATTAATGACAAGGATATCCTCTCAGTTAGAATTAATGACAAGGATATCCTCTCAGTTAGAATTAATGACAAGGATATCCTCTCAGTTAGAATTAATGACAAGGATATGCTCTGTTAGTAATACTGACAAGGTACTGTAAAAGTATTAATAATGAATTGAATCCCATGAAGTTGTGTATTGTCAGTCATACTGTTCAGTATGTGCACATGCTCCAATGACTTGCGCAGTACACAGCATCAGCACCAACATAACCATGTTTCATTTTTCTCTAAAGAGAAAGTCACAAAGCACTTTTAATATAGTACTTCACTGAGCTGTTATTGGCCAAGTGGATGTAGAATGTAAATTAGGCCTGTTATTACACTCCCTCGGGAAGAATGCGAGACAGTTACTTTGATGATAATTACCAAAAGATGAATAATAATTTTTCTTTTTGAGATGCCAGTTATGCCAGTGTATGATGGCTGAGGTTTTCAGGACCATACAGATGCTCTCAAACAGTATGTCTGCTTGGCAGCCAGCAGGGGGGAGTGCTGATCTCTACTACCTGTGAAAGACTGCATGCACACTCTCTCTGTGTCTCTGTGTATCTGTCTCTCTCTCTCTCTCTCTCTCTCTATTAAACTACAATTGTCCTGCATACTGTCTGCACTGGATGGGGAACATATTCTTCCCTTTCATTTTCATTTCTGATGATGACAGACAAACCACAGTTGAGTGCAGAAGCAGCAGATGTGGCAGGGATGTGGCAGGAAGTCCTCCAAGCTGATAGGGAGGTGTGTCATCCATAACATTGATGATAATGATACGTGAGAGGGAAATACAATGTTTTGACAAGCTAATGTTTTTCTCCAATCCGTTCTCTACCACTAATAGAAGAGGATATATACGTCTCTAAACCGCTGTATTTATGAAACCATATACTAGAGAATACAAAAGCACATTATAAACCCCAGAGGCAATGCTAGACTGACATACATTTCACTTCCAACAATAATAAGACATGCTTATTGATCTTTATTTATTTTATAAGGTGTAGATCAACTTTAATATTGCAGATAGATTGTAACTTCCATCAATGTAATTGCCTGCATCATTTCCAATCCCCCATATATTTGTTTGTAAGTATGAAATATATATACGCAAATCTTAAAAAAATATATTTTCCTTTATTATTTTCCACTAACCCTACCAGCCCTCCCATAATTGGAGTAAACTAATGAACATAACCACTTAGGCTTCTACTTCCAGCTTATACATGCTACATACATTTTACAGACACAATCTATTTTACAATGGTTATATTTTGTTTGTGTTTAGTCCTGTCCTTCCTCTACCCTCAAACTCTCTGATCTATTTCTGATTTATCCAGTTTTATTTCTATTTGCCATATATTTTTAACTGTGCTGTTTCACTGAAGTTCTGAACCTATGTACATTTTACGGACACAGTACATTTGACATTAGTTATCTTGTTGTTATTAGTCCCACCCTTCAGCTCTATTCAACCTCTCCCATCTATCTCTTAACACCATCCATATTGGATTTCTATTTGCCATACATTCTTCAACTGTGCTGTGATGCTTCACAGAAGTTCTGAATCTTTCTATTCTCATAGTTTCTACAGATTGTGAAAAAAAGACACTCATTTTTGCTAAAAGTATAATTATATTATTGATAGATTGACTATGACTGTCACGATCGTGTGGTTGAGAGACGGACCAAAACGCAGCATTTGGAAAATACGCCATCTTCTTTTATTAACACCACGAAGATGAACACGACACAAAACACTATACAAAATAACAAAACAACAAAACGACCGTGAAGCTACAAACGTTGTGCACATACATACAGGCTACAAACGTTCTACATAGACAATTACCCACATCACATGAAAGCCTATGGCTACCCTAAATATGGCTCCCAATCAGAGACAACAGAAATCAGCTGTCTCTAATTGGGAACCCATTCAGGCAACCATAGACTCTCGCTAGACAACTAAACCACATAGACAACGCTAGACACATGCACTCAACACAAACCATACACTACACCCAACACCCCTTTACCATATAATCACCAAAACCGACAAAACACAAACAATCCCATGTCACACCCTGACCTAACTAAAATAATAAAGAAAACAAAGAATACTAAGGCCAGGGCGTGACAATGACTTTTCAAATAACCCAGTTTTACTTTCTGCATATGTAACAGTTTAACTTTAGTCCGTCCCCTCGCCCCGGGCGCCGAACCAGGGACCCTCTGCACACATCAACAACAGTCACCCACGAAGCATCGTTACCCATCGCTCCACAAAAGCCGCGGCCCTTGCAGAGCAAGGGGAACCACTACTTCAAGGTCTCAGAGCAAGTGACGTCACCGATTGAAAGGCTATTAGCGCGCACCACCGCTAACTAGATAGCCATTTCACATCCGTTACACTTAGTAGATCGAGTTAAATGTTGCAATTTTTCAGTCATTCCTGGACCTGTGACCAAAAACAAGCTACATATGGACAGTACCAAAATAAATGATCATATGACTCAGTCTCTTCGCAGCAAAATCTACAGAGCTGGGAAGGTTGTATCCCCCAAATATATAACATTCTATTGGTTGCAAGAATTTTTTATAATAATTCAAATTAAAAAAATCTGGCGTTGTTTGCGCGTCGAATGCGGCGTCGTTTTGCGCGTCAGTTCATAAACCATGTGTCATGGAATCGGTACATCAAACATCTCTCTTCCCAACTATTTTGCAATCTACATGGCACAGCTGTCAATTTTTGGGGTTATTGATCTTAACACTGACTGTGCTAAAGTCATTTGGATAATGCTTGTTAAAATCAAGGGTGGGTGTCACTAGGCTTGACATAGATCTAAAATAGTGTTCAAGATGCATACTGAACCAAAACACCTTGTTGAAGCTTATTACATCTAGGGATTGGACGGTTTCTTCTTCGGTTATATTGTGACAAGCTACTATTCGCTATGTACAGTATTGAAAGAGAGTGACGCTCCATTTGGGCTGATCTGTGACCCACTACCCCAAGAGCAGCAAGCAATAATTCTATACACGTTACACACTCACTTTGTGCACGCTCACCATCCCACATGTCCAAAGAGATATGAGTGAGTCCACATGCAAACCATTGCTTGTGGACTGCTGGAATGCACCTTTGATCGTTTGCGCAGTGGAGTGATTCACTGAATGTGTGATTACGTTGAATCGCTTCTCAACAAGCAATACATTTAAATCCATCACAGCTTTTTCCCTATTTGAATTATTCATTGTGGAGTCCATCATTTTATTTGGCCAGTTTTAGTTTTGTAGAAAAGGTACCGTTGGTTTTATTAACCTCCAGAGAATAATAGTAACAATTTGGTTGTGTGTCGAGGGGTTGATGTTCCTTGATTGAGTGATTCTGTTCAAGCTTCACATTATGCAAAAGACTGGGATATCATTGAGCTACTGCATAAATGCAACATTATGGCATGGTATCCATTTTGAATCTTAATGACTTGGGAACCTCTATCACCAAAATGTGATTGCACAATGCATAATAACATTCAGATTGTATATTAAATGAGATCTTGAGATGCTTCCCCTGGTTGAGAATGAATAATTTTCCACCAGACCTGCAGAATAGAATGCATTGTGTCAACAAATGCACCCATTGGGCTGAATTTAAGATCTCAGTTTGGATTTTAATGACAATTGATTAAAACATTCTAGTCATTAATTAAAACCTTATTGGCTAGAACTGAAAATATACAAGTTTGGYAAGACTTTTCACAAGCATGACAAACTGCCCTAATTATTTTGGGTGACTTCATTGTTTATGTAGGAGATGGCAGCTGTGGAAGAAATAATCTAATTAGAAGCAGAAATAATTCTGTATTTGCAGGTGGCACATGTACAGTAACTAATTACTGGACCCAAAATGAGGGTTTGGCACTTCATGAAGCATAATCTGACAGGAATTTCCAGACAATGCAGAAGTCTATATACACTGTGTGGACAAAACATTAGGAACATGACATTTTCATGACATAGAGTGACCAGGGGAATACAGGTGAAAGCTATGATTCTTTATTGATATCCCTTGTTAAATCCACTTCAATCAGTCTAGATGAAGGGGAGGACACATATTAAAGAAGGATTTTTAAACCTGGTGAACATTTCAACATGGATTGTGTGCCATTCTGAGGGTGAATGGGCAAGACAAAAGATTGAAGTACCTTTGAATGGGGTATGGTAGTAGGTGCCAGGCACACTGGTTTGAGTGTATCAAGAACTGCTCAACAGTTTCCTATGTGTTTCAAGAATGGTCCACCAACCAAAGGACATCCAGCCAACTTGACACAACTGTGGGAAGCAATGGAGTAGGCCAGCATCCCCGTGGAACACTTTCAACACCTTGTGGAGTCCATGCACCTTCGAATTGAGGCTGTTCTCAGGGCAAAAGGGGTACAACTCAATATTAGGAAGGTGTTCCTGATGTTTTGTACACTCAGTGTATATTAAGACAATGACACTTTGAAAGGTTACAAAATGAAAAGTGTACAACACTAAAGCAAGATCTCAGTGCTGTATGCCTTGAGTCGAAACATACAGTATAGGCTGCAAAATACTTTTATAATGGTCACTAATAATGACAATGGTTGATTATGATCTAAGAGGGCACTGGATTGTAGCGAATTGTGAACTTTTTTTCCACAATGTGTCATCAAAGGATGCACTATCAATCCTTTAAATTCCCCTAAGGTCGATGTCAGCGCCCGCATGGAAATCTAATTAGCATAATACAAAAATCCCCATAAAAATCTGTCAGAGATATCCGCCTATGTAGAGTAATGTTTGTCAGAGCTGGAGACATCCTGAAGATCTGTCTTCTCACAACATCGTCTGTAGTGTCAGAACGGTTTGGCCTACAAACTATTGACMCCTCTATGGAAAGATGAGACTCTCATAAACACAATGGTGTTCTCCGTTTTGTTCTACGGCCCCCACAAGAGTCTCAGTACAGCCAATCTGCCAACTTCTGTCTGTAGTGTCCCAACAGTTTGAGATACACACTAATATGACCCCTCTGTGTAAAGGTGAGACACTCACGGACACGTACATATTGACCTCACAAGACTCGTCTGAAGGTCTCCTGGTACCAGTTGAAAAGATTTATGGAAGTATATGTATATACTGTACAGTACCAGTCAAAGGTTTGGACACACCTGCTCATTCCAGGGTTTTTCTTTATTTTTACTATTTTCTACATTGTAGAATAATAGTGAAGATATCAAAATATGAAATGACGGAATCATGAAGTAACCCAAAAAATATATATACATATACACTACCGTTCAAAAGTTTGGGTTCACTTAGAAATGTCCTTGTTTTTGAAAGAAAAACACATTATAATACACAGTATTACATTAAAACACATTCCCACATATGCTGAGCACTTGTTGGCTGCTTTTCCTTCACTCTGTGGTTCAACTCATCCCAAACCATCTCAATTGGGTTGAGGTCGGGTGATTGTGGAGGCCAGGGCATCTGATCCAGCACTTCATCACTCTCCTTCTTGGTCAAATATCCCTTACACAGCCTGGAGGTGTGTTTTGGGTCATTGTCCTGTTGAAAACAAATGTTAGTACCGTTAAGTGCAAACCAGATGTGATGGCGTATCGCTGCAGAATGCTGTGGTAGCCATGCTGGTTAAGTGTGCCTTGAAATCTAAATAAATCATGACAGTGTCACCAGCAATGCACCCCCTCACCATCACACCTCCTCCTCCATGCTTCACGGTGGGAACCACACATGCGGAGATCATCCTTTCACCTACTCTGCATCTCACAAAGACACAGCAGTTCAACCCAAAAATCTCATCAGACCAAAGGACAGATTTCCACCGGTTTAATGTCAATTGCTGTTTCTTGGCCCAAGCAAGTCTCTTCTTCTTATTGGTGTTCTTCGGTAGTGGTTTCTTTGCAGCAATTCGACAATGAAGGCCTGATTCATGCAGTCTCCTCTGATCAGTTGATGTTGAGATTTGTCTGTTACTTGAACTCTGTGTAGTATTTATATTGGCTGCAATCTGAGGCTGGTAACTCTAATGAACTTATCCTCTGCAGCAGAGGGAACTCTGGGTCTTCCTTTCCTGTGGCGGTCCTCATGAGAGCCAGTTTCATCATAGTGCTTGATGGTTTTTACGACTGCACATAACGAAGCGTTCAAAGTTCTTGAAATGTTCCGTATTGACTGACCTTCATGTATTAAAGTAATGATGGACTGTTGTTTCTCTTTGCTTATTTGAGCTGTTCCTGTCATAATATGGACTTTGTCTTTTACCAAATATGGCTATCTTCTGTATACCTCGTCACAACACAACTGATTAGCTCAAACGCATTATGAAGGTAAGAAATTCCACAAATGAACTTTAACCTCATGAAGCTGGTTGATATAATGCCAAGAGTGTGCAAAGCTGTGGCTACTTTGAAGAATCTGAAATATAAAATATATTTTGATTTTTTTTACACTTTTTTGGTTACACCATGATTGAATATGTGTTATTTCATAGTTTTGATGTCTTCACTATTATTATACATTGTAGAAAATAGTAAAAAATAAAGAAAAACCCTTCAATGAGTTGGTGTGTCCAAACTTCTCACTGGTACTGTAAACATTAACGTAAACATTAAAATGTATCCCCAAAAGGAAAATGTTCAGTTGAAACTCAGTTAAAACTCTCGGGGTTTCAGTGTTAAGACAAATGTTGACCTGTGACTGTGTGGGGCCTTTACACAGCCCCACACTCAAAGAAAATTCACGAGTTGTTGAAAAGAGCATACAAAAAGGAAAAATCATGGTTACAGATCATGAACGAGAATACAGTATACAAGTAATACAGCCATTCCAAAAGGTCAGAAACACACTATAAATGTGTAGGTAGATACGTTGTGAATTAAATTCATGATGTTCTGACTGAGCATAATGTGACCTTTCATTTTAGAAAAATGAAATTTTTGAAAAAGCTGTTGCGCAGCAACTCACTGCCTTCCTGAATACAAACAATGTATACGAAACGCTTCAGTCTGGTTTTAGACCCCATCATAGCACTGAGATTGCACTCATGAAGGTGGTAAATTATCTTTAAGTGGCGTCAGACCAAGGCTCTGCATCTGTCCTCGTGCTCCTCGACCTTAGTGCTGCTTTTGACACCATCGATCACCATTTTCTTTTGAAGTGATTGGAAACCCAAATTGGTCTACACAGACAAGTTCTGGCCTGGTTTGGATCTTATCTGTCGGAAAAATATAATTTTGTCTCTGTGGACGGTTGTCCTCTGACAAATCAACGGTAAGTTTCAGTGTTCCTCAAGGTTCCATTTTAGAACCACTATTGTTTTCACTATATATTTTACCTCTTGGGGATGTCATTCGAAAACATAATATTAACTTTCACTGCTATGCGGACGATACACAGCTGTACAATTTGATGAAACATGGTGAAGCCCCAAAATTGACCTCCCTGGAAGCCTGTGTTTCAGACATAAGGAAGTGGATGGCGGCAAATGTTTTACTTTTAAACTATGTCCCAAGAAACAAGGAGATCTTCTGTTGGATCTGACAATTAATCTTGATGGTTGTACAGTCGTCTCAAATAAAACTGTGAAGGACCTTGGCGTTACTCTGGACACTGATCTCTCTTTTGACGAACATATCAAGACTATTTCAAGGACAGCTTTTTGTCCAAAAATGATACAGAAAAGTTAATCAATGCTTTTGTCACTTCTAGATTAGACTACTGCCATGCTCTACTTTCCAGCTACCCAGATAAAGCACAAAATAAACTTCCGTTAGTGCTAAGCATGCTGCTAGAATCTTGACTAGAACCATTTTTTTAAAATCATATTACTCCAGTGCTAGCCTCTCTACACGCTTCCTGTTAAAGCTATGGCTGATTTCAAGGTTGTACTGTTAACTTACAAAGCATTACATGGACTTGCTCCTAACTATCTTTCCGATTTGGTCCTGCCATACATACCTACACAAGCCTCCTTATTGTCCCTAGAATTTCTAAGCAAACAGCTGGAGGCATGGCTTTCTCCTATAGAGCTAATTTTTTATGGAATGGTCTGCCTATTCATGTGAGAGACAGACTCATTCTCAACCTTTAAGTCTTAATTTTTTAAATTTTATTTAACTAGTTAGACTAGTCAGTTAAGAAGACATTCTTATTTACAATGACGGCCTAACCCAGCCAAACCTGAACGATGCTCGGCCAATTGTGCACCGCCCGATGGAACTCCCAATCATGGACGGATGTGATTCAGTCTGGATTCGAAACAGGGACTGTAGTGACATCTCTTGCACTGAGATGCAGTGCGTTAGACCACTGCGCCACTCAGGAGACCATTTTTGAAGACTCATCTCTTCAATAGGTCCTATGATTGAGTGTAGTCTGGCCCAGGGGTGTGAAGGTGAACGGAAAGGCACTGGAGCAACAAACCACCCTTGTTGTCTCTGCTTGGCCGTTTCCCCTCTCTCCACCAGGATTATCTGCCTCTAACCCTATTACGGGAGCTGATTCACTGGCTTACTGGTGCTCTTCTTTCCCGTCCCTAGGAGAGGTGCGTCACTTGAGTGGGTTGAGTCACTGACGTGGTCTTCCTGTCCGGCTTTGGCACCCCCCTCGGGTTCGTAACATGGGGGAGATCTTTGTGGACTATACTCAGCCTTGTCTCAGGGTAGTAAGTTGGTGGTTGAAGATATCCCTCTAGTGGTGTGAGGGCCGTGCTTTGGCAAAGTGGGTGGGGTTATATCCTGCCTGGTTTGCCCTGTCCGGGGGTATTGTCGGATGGGGCCACAGTGTCTCCCGACCCTTCCTGTCTCAGCCTCCAGTATTTATGCTGCTATAGTTTATGTGTCGGGGGCGAGGGTCAGTCTGTTATGTCTGGATTATTTATTCTGTTTTATCCAGTGTCCTGTGTGAATTTAAGTATGCTCCCTCTAATTCTCTCTCTCTCCCCTCCCGGAGGACTGAGCCCTGGGACCATGCCTCAGGACTACCTGGCCAGATGACTCCTTGCTGTCCCCAGTCCACCTGGTCGTGCTGCTGCTCCAGTTTCAACTGTTCTGCCTGCGGCTATGGAACCCTGACCTGTTCATCGGATGTGCTACCTTGTCCCAGACCTGCTGTTTTCAACTCTCTCTCTCTACCGCACCTGCTGTCTCTAACTCTGCATGCTCGGCTATGAAAGCCAAATGACATTTACTCCTGAGATGCTGACTTGTTGCACCCTCTACAACCACTGTGATTATTATTATCTGACTCTGCTGGTCATTTATCTATGAACATTTGAACATCTTGGCCATGTACTGTTATAATCTCAGCCACCACTCAGAGCCTGGTTCCTCTCTAGGTTTCTTCCTAGGTTCCTGCCTTTCTAGGGAGTTTTTCCTAGCCACCATGCTTCTACATCTGCATTGCTTGCTGTTTGGGGTTTTAGGCTGGGTTTCTGTATAGCACTTTGTGACATTGGCTGATGTAAAAAGGGACTTTATGAATACATTTGATTGATTGATTGTTTGCTTTTATATTAGATAGATGTTCTAACATTGTCAAACATTTTAAACTAAAGACAAAAAAACATAATCAAGAATTGCTATCACAACATACAGGAGAATATCAAGCAGAAAAAATAACTGCAACTTTGATCTAACAGAAATACAGAATAACAAAATGTAATTTTCCAGGACCACCCACTCTATCACCATAAGAAACCGTAAGCAACTCGAAGACAGGAAACTCTCAAGTGAAGAAGCTAGAGAGAGTGATGCCAGAGTACAGGGATTTTCATTATAAATCAAAAACCATGTATAATTTTAGAGGGATATAAAACAACCGAATAGAAGAAAATAAAGCTTAGTTAGGGCATGCCATGGCATATAAAGGACCCCGTTTTGACAATGGCAAAAAATAATCAGAGCTGGTGTCAAATGAAACAACAATACCTAAGATGACTTGTAGTGGAAGAATGAAAAAAGTTATCTTAACAAATACTCTCTTGGCACAAATACCTCTTCTTACTGTATGTGTCCTTAAGTTAGCTCAGATCAACTTCAACTCCACCCTTTCAAATGCTACTCAGAGCAAATTATGCTTTTACATTCATTCAGGAGAGGCACATGCCGTCCTTAACTAATTATTAATACAGCACAATGTATGCACGCCCACACCACTTCTCCACAACTTGATAAAAGCGTTTTTGGCTCTAGTCGAGTGGAAAAAAGCACTGTTTCTTTATCACCCTACTATACGTTTTATGTGTGACGCATGCACCCTTCCTGGCAATTACTGCATCAGTACAATCTCCAGTAAAATTACATAAAGAGTATGTACATATTGGTACCCACTGTGCACAGACGTCAATTCAACATCTATTCCACATAATTTAATTGAAATGACGTTGAAACAACGTTGATTCAACCAGAGTGCACCCAGTCCAGTGGGTAATATCTAAAGTAGCATATGTTTGTCAGACATCCCAAGATTGTCTGCTTACTCATTATAAAACCGAAAACAGAGTGGGAAGTGGGGAGGGTAGAGAACACGTTATAGATACAACCAACTGAGGTACTCTTCACAAAATCGTTCCAATTGGGGTAACCATAGTTACAGTACTTTAGATGGAGAAAGATAAATAGTGAAAGAGAGGTGTGTGGGAGAGAGTGAATGAGATAGAGTGTGTACATGTATTCCTACATTATCAGGACCAGAACTGCCGATTGCCCATTTAAGGGTTCGGTTTAGGGTTTGGGGCTAGGGTTAAGGTTAAGGTTAGGGTTAGGAGTTAGGGTTAGGTTTAGGAGTTTTGGGGCTAGGGTTAAGGTTAAGGTTAGGGTTAGGAGTTAGGGTTAGGTTTAGGAGTTTTGGGGTTAGGGTTAAGGTTAGGGTTAGGGAAAATAGGATGTTGAATGGGAATACATTATTAATCCCCAAACAGTCCTGAAATTTCAAGTGAAAAAAATGTGTGTGTCTATGTGTGTGTATGTGTTTGTGTGTGTGTTTTTGTGCTTGCATGCATGTGCACGTCTCCGTGTGCGTGTTTGTGTGTTTCCATGGAGTGCAGTAACAATGATTCCAAATCCCTGTCTCAGACACACAGACAAAGAGATGTCCAAGCCTATGTTATCTCAACTGAGACCTTTACATTGTCACACACACTTTATGAAATCAAAGGCTGGAACACAAAAAGCTACCTTATAAATAATAACCATGAATACAGTGTGTTATTTTACCAAAGCAGTGGATTACAATACATATAGTGTCCAGGGAAAAAGAGAGCAGCACTGTTTTGGAAGACTGTGTGATCACGCTCTCAAGATGTGAGTAAGACCTACCTTTAAACATGTAAACATTCACAAGGCCGCAGGGCCAGACAGATTACCAGGACGTGTACTGCGAGCATGCACTGACCAACTGGCAAGTTACCGACCCGTAGCACTCACGTCTGTAGACATGAAGTGCTTTGAAAGACTGGTCATGGCTCACATCAACACCATTATCCAAGAAACCCTAGACCCACTCCAATTTGCATACCGCCCTAACAGATCCACAGATGATGCAATCTCTATTGCACTCCACACTGCCCTTTCCCACCTGGACAAAAGGAACACCTATGTGAGAATGCTATTCATTGATTACAGCTCAGCGTTCAACACCATAGTGCCCTCAAAGTTCATCAATAAGCTAAGGACCCTGGGACTTAACACCTCCCTCTGCAACTGGATCCTGGACTTCCTGACGGGCTGCCCCCAGGTGGTAAGGGTAGGTAACAACACATCCGGCCACGCTGATCCTCAACACAGGGGCCCCTCAGGTGTGCATGCTCAGTCCTGTCCTGTACTCCCTGTTCACTCATGACTGCACGGCCAAGCATGAATCCAGCACCATCATTAAGTTGCAGATGACACAATAGTGTCAGGCCTGATCATCGACAACGACGAGACAGCCCATAGAGAGGAGGTCAGAGACCTGGACGTGTAGTGCAGGACAACAACCTTATCCCCCAACGTGATCAAGACAAAGGAGATGATTGTGGACTACAGGAAAAAGAGGACAGAGCACGCCCCCATTCTCATTGACGGGGCTGCAGTGGAGCCGGTTGAGAGCTTCAAGTTCCTTGGTGTCCACATCACCAACAAACTTACATGGTCCAAGCACACCAAAACAGTTGTGAAGAGGGCACAACAAAACCTATTCCCCCTCAGGAGACTGAAAAGATTTGGCATTGGTCCTCAGATCCTCAAAAAGTTCTACAGCTGTACAATCTAGAGCATCCTGACTGGTTTTATCACTGCTTGGTATGGGAACTGCTCAGTCTCCAACCGCAAGGCACTACATAGGGTAGTGCGTACAGTCCAGTACAGCACTGAGGTCAAGCTTCCTGCCAGCTTCCTGCCGTCAGAGGAAGGCCATAAAATTGTCAAAGACTCCATCCACCCTGGTCATAGACTGTTCTCTCTGCTATCGCATGGCAAGCGGTACCAGAGCGCCAAGTCTAGCTCCAAAAGGCTTCTTAACAGCTTCTGCCCCCAAGCCATAAGACTCGTGAACAGCTAATCAAATGGCTACCCAGACTATTTGCATTTCCCCCCCCCCTCTTTTACACCGCTGCTACTCTCTGTTGTTATCATCTATGGGAATGACCCTAAGCATACTGCTAAAGAAACACTCGAGTGGTTTAAGGGGAAACATTTAAATGTCTTGGAATGGCCTAGTCAAAGCCCAGACCTCAATCCAATCCAGATTTGGAACTGTATAGCTGTCAATGGTCCATATTGCGCATATTGCGCATATTCTGAGCCTTACATTACTGATTCATTTTGTTTGATAGATAGGCGACATTATGTTTGTTAGACAAGCTCCTGAACATGAGTAAACCATGCGAATCAGACTATGGAAATGCTTAATACTTAAACAAGACAAATAAAGTATTTAATCACTTAGCTATTGCATCATCTACTGACAGATCTAGCCGTATTTGACCTCCCCAAGTCTGAGAGGAAATGAGATGTGTCAAGACTGAGAAAAAAGTGTCACAGTTTACCGAGTGCTGCAATATATACTATACGTTAATGTTCCCTCTTCATCTCAGCATATGAAACAGACTGTCAAGTAAGGCAAGATTACGAATTGCCATTAACCGAGACGGAGAAAGATGAACCCACAGACACCTTTTTAAAATCCTGTGTGTGTACATGAGCTAATTAAAATGAATGCTGTTCATTTAAAACCAATTAAAAAGAAGACACGGCCATAATTATAGCAGTTCGTATTGAGCATACAATGTCCCTGGGTTACAAATTCAATCTGGCCTACATCAGGGAAGGCTTGACTTGCATTAACACCTCTTGCCGGCAGAATACGTGTGCGTTCCAAATCTGGATTAAACTAGTTAAATTAGGGAAAGTGTTGCTTTCCATGACATGTTGCTGTTGGGAATCTCTGAAGCTGGCGAAACAGACTCAGTGCATTCACTTTCATCCACTGATGGGCTCAGATTTACTAGCCATTTACAGTGGCTTGCGAAAGTATTCACCCCCATTGGCAATCTTACTATTTTGTTGCCTTACAACCTGGAAATAAAATAGTTTTTTTTGGGGGGGGGGGGGGGGTTGTATCATTTGATTTCCATGCCTNGGGGGGGGGGGTTGTATCATTTGATTTCCATGCCTACCACTTTGAATATGCAAAATATTTTCTATTGTGAAACAAACAAACAATAAGACAAAAAAATCAGAAAACTTGAGCATGCATAACTATTCACCCCCCCAAACGCAATACCTTGAAGAGCCACCTTTTGCAGCAATTACAGCTGCAAGTCTCTTGGGGTATGTCTCTATAAGCTTGGCACATCTAGCCACTGGGATTTTTGCCCATTCTTCAAGGCAGAACTGCTCCAGCTCCTTCAAGTTGGATGGGTTCCGCTGGTGTACAGCAATCTTTAAGTCGTACCACAGATTCCCAATTGGATTGAGGTCTGGGCTTTGACTAGGCCATTCCAAGACATTTAAATGTTTCCCCTTAAACCACTCGAGTGTTTCTTTAGCAGTATGCTTAGGGTCATTGTCCTGCTGGAAGGTGAACCTCCATCCCAGTCTCAAATTTCTGGAAGACTGAAATAGGTTTCCCTCAAGAATTTCCCTGTATTTAGCGCCGTCCATCATTCCTTCAATTCTGACCAGTTTCCCAGTCCCTGCCGATGAAAAACAGCATGATGCTGCCACCACCATGCTTCACTGTGGAGATGATGTTCTCGGGGTGATGGGAGGTGTTGGGTTTGCGCCAAACATAGCTTTTCCTTGATGGCCAAAAAGCTCTCATCAACCCAAGTACCTTCTTCCATATGTTTGGAGAGTCTCCCAAAAGTGTTAACTTATTTTTTTCTTTAAGCAATGACATATTTCTGGCCACTCTTCCGTAAAGACCAGCTGTGTGGAGTGTACGGCTTAAAGTGGTCCTATGGAGAGATACTCCAATCTCCGCTGTGGAGCTTTGCAGCTCCTTCAGGATTATTTTTGGTCTATTTCTTGCCTTTCTGATTAATGCCCTCCTTGCCTGGTCTGTACGTTTTGGTGGGCGGCCCTCTCTTGGCAGGTTTGTTGTGGTGTCATATTCTTTCCATTTTTAATGGTGCTCTGTGGGATGTTCAAAGTTTCTGATATTTTTTTAGTACCCAACCATGATCTGTACTTCTCCACAACTTTGTCCCTGATCTGTTTGGAGACCTCCTTGGTCTTCATGGTGTCGCTTGCTTGGTGGTGCCCCTTGCTTAGTGGTGTTGCAGACTCTGGGGCCTTACAGAACAGGTGTGTATATACTGAGATCATGTGACAGATCATGTGACACTTAGATTGCACACAGGTGGACTTTATTTCTCATTATGTGACTTCTGAAGGTAATTGGTTGCACCAGATCGTATTTAGGGGCTTCAAAGCAAAGGGGGTGAATACATATCACTTTTCTGTTTTACATTTTTTTGACTTTTTTTTAAACAAGTTCTTTTTTTCATTTTACTTAACAAATTTGGACTATTTTGTGTATGTTCATTACATGAATCCAAATAAAATCTATTTAAATTACAGGTTGTAATGCAAGAAAATAGGAAAAATGCCAAGGGGGATGAATACTTTTGCAAGGCACTGTAGTTCAGGCTTCAACTGTTGTTGAGGGATGTGTTGTTGCAAATCTGTGCTGTGTATTGGTACACTTGACAGAAGTAGTTTGCCTTCAAGATGACAGATGATAGTTCATTGTCTTTGTTTCATTTAGCCAATAAGCATCAACTCCAATTGGTTGCTATTACCAACCACAGGTTGAAATAACATTCAAGTCTTCCACAATACTGTCCTGAATGTGTATATTTTCAGCATTTCAATCACATATTATAGTGTTGGGGTGAAATAATCACGTGACACAATATCGTATGATTTCAATTAGCATGAGATTGGGGATTCCTGACAGAGCTGACAGTCATTCATAGAGAAAAAAAAATACAATTAGACGAAGCTGAGTTTCCTTGGCCAGCACGCAGGTATCTGTTTCGTTGGCTGTGTTTCGCACTGCAGGCCTTGCATTGTGATTGGCTGCCTGTTACCACCACTGGCTTCTGGTTACCACCACTGGCTGCCTGTTACCACTACTGGCAGCCTGTTACCACTGCTGGCTGCCTGTTACCACTGCTGGCTGCCTGTTACTACCTCTCTGACTGCCTGTTACCACCACTGGCTGCCTGTTACCACCACTGGCTGCCTGTTACCAATACTAGCTGCCTGTTACCACCACTGGCTGCTTATTGCCACCACTGGCTGCATGTTACTACCACTCTGGCTGCCTGTTACCACCACTGGCTGCCTGCCACTACTTCTCTGTCTGCCCGTTACCACTACTGGCTGCCTGTTGTCACTACTGGCTGCCTGTTGTCACTACTGGCTGCTTGTTATCACCTCTCTGCCTGCCTGTTACCACCACTGGCTGCTTGTTACCACCACTGTCTTCCTGTTATCACCTCTTTGGCTGCCTGTTACCACCTCTGGCTGCCTGTTACCACCTCTGGCTGCCTGTTACCACCTCTGGCTGCCTGTTACCACCTCTGGCTGCCTGTTACCACCGTGGCTGCCTGTTACCACCGCTGGCTGTCTGTTTCTACCACCACTGGCTGTCTGTTTCTACCACCACTGGCTGCCTGTTACCACCACTGGCTGCCTGTTACCACCACTGGCTGTCTGTTACCACCACTGGCTGTCTGTTACCACCACTGGCTGTCTGTTACCACCACTGGCTGTCTGTTACCACCACTGGGTGCCTTTTACCACTATTGGCTGCCTGTTACCACTGCTGGCTGCAGTACATTACATTACATTGACATGAGCTACAGTGATTAGGAGACGTATCTAAGAGCTTCGTCTTGGCATACCATGGGGCCAGCTGAACTTCCATCACCACAATGGGCAAACAAGCCCTCTCCCTGGACAGCAGGACATTTCTGTTCTGGCTCACCATTGAAAAGAAGTCACAGTTCTGGATGTGAAAGGGATAAATAGTTGTGTGGCAGGCAGCGGATGTGGATATGGACACAGTGAGTGAAGCCATGGTTTGTGGTATAGGCGGAGAGCAGATGCTCACAGATATTACATCAAAAGCCAGAAGCATGTATTATTTCACATCAGCTATTCTCATATGGAGAAAAAAACAACTATGGATAGCATTTTGCTTTACTTCACATATGGACTTGTACCCTTACATGTTTATAAATAGCCTTCTGTTGCTGTTTTTTTGGTCAGCTGTGAAAGTGGTCAGAGCAATCTGTGTAATTGTTGTATATCTGTCATCTGGTGTTTGACATAGAGGATAATTATTTACTGTGGGAGGATGCAATGAAAATTAACAGAAAAACATCTCACTAAAACATGGAGACAACATGCTGTGAGCTGGGACAGGAGATAAACATACTGAATAGTAGTACTATGGTGTTGTCACGCCCTGACCTTAGAGAGCCTTTTTATTTCTCTATTTGGTTAGGTCAGGGTGTGATTTGGGTGGGTATTCTAGTTTTTCTATTTCTTTGTTGGCCGGGTATGGTTCCGAAACAGAGGCAGCTGTCTATCGTTGTCTCTGATTGAGGATCATACTTACGCAGCCTTTTTTCCACCTTTAGTTGTGTGATTTTGTTTGTGTGTAGTTGCTTTCTGCACTGCATGTTGCTTTACGTTCGTTTTGTTGTTTTTTCGGTGTCATTTAATAAAAGAAAGATGTACGCCTACCACGCTGCACCTTGGTCCGATCCTTCCATCAACAAACGTGACAGAAGATCCCATCTCAACTGGACCAAGCAGCGTGCCCGGGAGGAGATGGCATCCTGGTCTATAGAGGAGGTTAAGGAGAGAATAGCCTGGACTTGGGAGGAAGTATTGGAGAGATATGAAAGCCTGCCGGGGAAGCAGGCGGAAGCAGCGAAGGAGCATAAACGACGACTCCGGGGGTCGCAACCATGACGCAAGCACGAGAGGCAGTCCCCCCCAAAAATTTTTGGGGGGGAGGCACACGGGGTGGTTGGCGGAGCCAGCTTTCAGAACAGAGCCAATTCCCCGCACTCGCTTTAAGGTGCGTGTGACCATTCAGGCACCATGTTATGCGGTGATACGCACTGTGTCTCCAGTGTGCATTCACAGCCCGGTGCGCTCGGTGCCAGCTCCCCGCACTTGCCGTGCGAAAATGAGCATCCAGCCAGGACGGGTTGTGGTGGCTCAGCGCTCCTGGTCTCCAGTACGCCTCCTCGGACCAGGATATCCTGCGCCGGCTCTACGCACTGGGTTTCCAGTGCTCCTTCACAGCCCAGTGCGTCCTGTGCCAGCGACACGCACTTGCCGGGCGAAAGTGAGCAATCAGCCAGGACGGGTTCTGCCAGCTCTATGCTCCAGACCTCCAGTGCGCCTCCAAGGTCCAGTATATCCTGTGCCAGCTCCATGCACCCGGCCTCCAGTGCGTGTCTCCAGCCTGGTACGTCCTGTGCCTGCTCCACGCACGAAGCCTCCAGTGATGATCCATGGCACGAAGCCTCCAGTGATGATCCATGGCCC
>NC_036863.1:5279316-5287417 GCF_002910315.2 Salvelinus sp. IW2-2015 | reverse complement strand
ATATCCTGCGCTGGCTCTGCGCACTGTGTCTCCGGTGCGCCTTCACAGCCCAGTGCGTCCTGTGCCAGCGCCCCGCACTTGCCGGGCTAGGGTGAGCAACCAGCCAGGACGCGTTGTGCCAGCTCTACGCTTCAGACCTCCAGTCCGCCTCCACGGCCCAGTATATCCTGCGCCGGCTCTACGCACTATGCCTCCAGTGCGCCTTCACAGCCCAGTGCGTCCTGTGCCAGCGCCCCGCACTTGCCGGGCTAAAGTGAGCATCCAGCCAGGACGGGTTGTGCCAGCTCTGCGCTCCAGACCTCTGGTGCGTCTCCACGGCCCAGTATATCCTGTGCCGGCTCCACGCACCAGGCCTCCTGTTTGTCTCTCCAGCCCGGTGCGTCCTGTGCCAGCTCTACGCACCCGGCCTCCAGTGATGATCCATGGCACAAAGCCTCCAGTGATGATCCATGGCCCGAAGCCTCCAGTGGTGATCCATGGCCCGAAGCCTCCAGTGGTGATCCATGGCCCGAAGCCTCCAGTGGTGATCCATGGCCCGAAGCCTCCAGTGGGTCCCCAGTCCGGGGTCGTCGGCGGGTCCAGAGGTGGAGCGGGGTTTACGTCCCGCACCAGAGCCGCCACCGCGGTGAAATGCCCACCCAGACCCTCCCCTATAGGTTCAGGTTTTGCGGCCGGAGTCCGCACCTTTGGGGGGGGGAGGGGTGGTACTGTCACGCCCAGACCGTAGAGAGCGTTTTATGTCTCTATTTTGGTTTGGTCAGGGTGTGATTTGGGTGGGCATTCTATGTTCCTTTTTCTATGATTTGTATTTCTGTGTGTTTGGCCGGGTGTGGTTCTCAATCAGAGGCAGCTGTCTATCATTGTCTCTGATTGAGAACCATACTTAGGTAGCCTTTTCCCACCTGTGTTTTTTGGGTAGTTGTTTTCTGTTTTGTGTCTGCACCAGACAGAACTGTTTCGTGTTGTTCTATTTTTGGTTATTTTGTCTCAGTGTTCAGTTTTAATAAAGAAAGCATGAACACTTACCAAGCTGCGCTTTGGTCCACTCCCTCTTCTTCAGACGGCCGTGACAGCACTGTGCAGTATGGGGTATATATATAATTCACTGTGCAGTATGGGGTGTATATACATCACTGTGCAGTATTGGGTATAAATACATAACTGTACAGTATGGGGTATAAATCCATCACTGTGCAGTACGGGTATATATACACGTCACTGTACAGTATGGGGTATATGTACATCACTGTACAGTATGAGGTATATAAACAGTACTGTGCAGTATGGGGTATATTTACAGCACTGTGCAGTATGGGATAAATATACATCACTGTACAGTATAGGGGATATATATATACATCACTGTGCAGTATGGGTTATATATATATATACATCACTGTATAGTATTAGATATATATATACAGCACTGTGCAGTATGGGGTATATATACACAACACTGTACAGCATGAGGTATATAAACAGCATTGTGCATTATGGGGTATATATACATCACTGTACAGTATGGGGTAAATGTACATCACTGTGCAGTATGGGGTATAATATATTACAGCATAACTGGTACAGTATGAGATATATATATGAATCACTGTTACATGTATGGGGTAAATGTAACAATCACTGGGCAAGTATGGGGGTAAATGTACATGACTGTGCAGTATGTGGGTAAATGTACATCACTGTGCAGTATGGGGTAATGTACATCACTGTACAGTATGGGGTAATGTACATCACTGTACAGTATGGGTAAATGTACATCACTGGTACAGCGTATGGGGTAAATGTACATCACGGTGTGCAGTATGGGGTAATGTACATCACTGTGCAGTATGGGTAAATGTACATCAACTGTAGACAGTAATGGGCGGTAAATGTACATCACTGTCAAAGTTTATGGGGTACAATGTACATTCAACTGTGCAGTATGGGGTAAATGTACATCACTGTGCAGTAGATGGGTGAATATGTACATCACTGTGTTGTTCAGTAATGTGTGTGGATAGTAACATTCACTGTAACAGTATGGGGTAAATGGTACATCACTGTGCAGCTATGGGTAAATGAAATTACATCACTGCTTACATATGGGGAAATGTCCTCAATCCTTGTACAGTATGGGTAAATGTAATCACTCGTACGCTGATGGGGTAAATGTACATCACTGTGCAGTATGGTGGGTAAATGTACATCACTGTGCAGTATGGGACGTATAATGTACATCACTGTACAGTTATGGTTAATGTACATCACTGGTACATGTATGGGGTAATGTATCATCACTGTGCAGTATGGGGGTATATATGGTACTGTCACTGTCAGTATGGGTAAATGTACATCACTGTGCAGTATGGGGTATATATATACCGATCTAACTGTACAGTATTGTTATGATATATTATACATCACTGTACAGTATGGGGTAAATGTACATCACTGTGCAGTATGGGGTAAATGTACAGACCTGTGCAGTATGTGGTAAATTGTTACATCACTGTGCAGTATGGGGTAAATGTACATCACTGTAACAGTATGGGGTAAATGTACATCACTGTGATCAGTATGGGGTAAATGTACATCACTGTACATATGGGGTAAATGTACATCACTGTGCAGTATGGGTAATGTACATTCACTGTGCAGTATGTGAAGGTATAATGTACAATCACTGTACAGTATGGGGTAAATGTACCTCACTGTACATTCACTGGGTAAGATACAGTCACTGTGCAGTATGGGTAATGTGTTACATCACTGTGCGTATGGGTAAATGTACATCACTGTGCAGTACTAATGTGGTATATCTTACATCACTGTTCACAGTATGGGGTAAATGTACATCACTGTACAGTATGGGGTATATATACATCACTGTACAGTATGTGGTATATATACACATCACTGTGCAGTATGTGGTATATGTACATCACTGTGCAGTATGTGGTATATGTAAGATCTCTGCTCTTATGCTTCTGTTTGAGGTTCAAACAAATACAGTGCATTCAGAATTTATTCAGAATTTATTCAGACCCCTTGACTCTTTCCACATTTTGTTACTTTCCAGCCTTTCCTCATCAATCTACACACAATACCCCATAAGGACGAAGCAAAAACAGGTTTTTATAAATTTTGGGAAATGTATAAAACAATAAGAAACAAAAATACCTAATTTACATACGTATTGAGACAATTTTCAATGAGACTCGAAATTGAGCTCAAGGTTCATCCTGTTTCCATTGATCATCCTTGAGCTGTTTCTACAACTTGGTTGAAGTCCATCTGTGGTAAATTGAGTTGATTTGACATGGATTTGGAAAGGCACACACCTGTCTATATAAGGTCACAAAGTTGACACTGGGGCGGCAGGTAGCCTTGTGTTTTGAGCGTTGGGCCAGTAACTGGATCGAATCCCCAAGCTGACAAGGTAAACATCGGTTGTTCTGCCCCCGAAGAATGCAGTTAACCCACTGCCGTCATTATAAATAAGAATTTGTTCTTAACTGACTTGCCTAGTTAATTAAATGTTAAGTAAATAAAAATAAATAAATAAAAAACAGTGCATGTCAGAGCAAAAACCAAGCCATGAGGTCGAAGGAAATATCCGTAGAGCTCCGAGACAGCGTTTTGTCAAGGCACAGATCTGGGGAAGGGTACAAAAAAATTATGCAGCATTGAAAGACCCCAAGAACACAGTGGCCTCCATCATTCTTAAATTGAATAAGTTTGGAACCACCAAGTCTTTTCCTAGTGCTGGTCTTCCGGCCAAACTGAGCAATCGGGGGAGAAGGGCCTTGGTCAGGGAGGTGACCCAAACCTAATGTTTCTAATAGAGCTCCAGAGTTCCTCTGTGGAGATGGGAGAACCTTCCAGAAAGACAACCATCTATGCAGCACTCCACCTTTATGTTAGAGTGGCCAGACGGAAGCCACTCCTCAGTAAGGCACATGAAAGCCCACTTGGAGTTTGCCTAGAGGCACCTAAATGACTCTCTGGTCTGATGAAACCAAGATTGAACTCTATAGCCTGAATGCCAAGCATCACATCTGGAGGAAACCTGGCACCATCCCCATGGTGTTGGTAGCATCATGGTATTAGTAGCGTCATGCTGTGGGGATGTTTTTCAGCGGCAGGGACTGGGAGACTAGTCAGGATCGAGGTAAAGATGAACGGAGCAACGTACAGAGAGTTCCTTGATGAAAACCTGCTCCAGAGCGCACAGTATGTCAGACTGGGGCGAAAGTTCACCTTCCAACAGGACAACAACCCTAAGCACACAGCCAAAATGCAGACTTTGGGACAAATCTCTGACTGTCCTTAAGTGCCTAGCCAGAGCCCGGACTTGTACCTGATTTAACATCTCTGGAGAGACCTGACATAGATGTGCAGCGGCGCGCCCCATCCAACCTGACAGAGCTTGAGAGGATCTGCAGAGAAAAATGGGAGAAACTCCCAACCTGCCTAAATGACTACAGACCCGTAGCACTCACGTCCGTAGCCATGAAGTGCTTTGAAAGGTTGGTAATGGCTCACATCAACACCATTATCCCAGAAACCCTAGACCCACTCATATTTGCATACCGCCCAAACAGATCCACAGATGATGCAATCTCTATTGCACTCCACACTGCCCTTTCCCACCTAGACAAAATGAACACTTATGTGAGAATGCTATTCATTGACTACAGCTCAGCGTTCAACACCATAGTGTAGCTAAGGATCCTGGGACTAAACACCTCCCTCTGGACCCTGGACCCTGGACTTCCTGACGGGCCGCCCCCAGGTGGTGAGGGTAGGTAGCAACACATCTGCCACACTGATCCTCACATCTGCCATCACTGGGGTTAAGCTGCCTGCCATCCAGGACCTCTACACCAGGCGGTGTCAGAGGAAGGCCCTAAAAATTGTCAAAGACCCCAGCTACCCCAGTCATAGACTGTTCTCTCTACAACCGCATGGCAAGTGGTACTGGAGTGCCAAGTCTAGGACAAAAAGGCTTCTCAACAGTTTTTACCGCCAAGCCATACGACTCTTGAACAGGTAATCAAATGGCTACCCGGACTATTTGCATTGTGTGCAAAGTCATCAGGTAGGTGATATTTTCACAGGTCTCGTAAGTACCAGATTATTGTTCATTCAATTAGTCTCAGTTTTCACAAAGAAAGAGGCAATGAGCCTGTGCATTAGTGATTGATCTGTTTTATGTGCTAAACTGAACTAGCTTTCATCTGGTTTCATGGCTGGTTTCTTCAACTACACTCCTAAATTCTAACATGGACATGTACATATTCACTCAGTCTTTCTGCTCATATTTACATCCAAAAATGTGTAACAGGCATAAACCAAATATGGCTATTCAAACAGTAGGCCTACCTCATTTGGGATGTTCTTGTTTAATGGCTTTTGGAAAAACTTCAAAAACGGAATCTCTGAATCAAAAGGCCTTTTCAGTACTTTCAAGCTATTATTTTTTTTTACTGCAATTTATCTTGGACTTATTACACTTGACATTACTCTGCTCAGTAATAGTGCTTTCCAGCCAACTACACACGTTACATTTCCCTTTAACAAGAGGAAATTTCATCAAAAGCAATGAGAGAACCCAGGGTTTTTATGTATTTCATTTTTGTTAAAAAGTTCATGTTCACTACTACACCTCTCTGTGACACATAACATGACTTTCTAAACCAAGCAATGGGAGTGAATGCACTTATACAGTATCACACACTGCACTACGTTACATGGTGTTGAAATCAAGAGCCCTGCTTTTTAAACTACAAAGATATTAGACATCCACCATCACCATCCTCTCGAATACTAATGCATCTGCCTAATAGCAGGTGAAATGGCTTCTGGCATGGCTGCCAGTTCCTGTACCCATTACAAGCAGTGGGGGAAAAGCAATAATTCACACTACTGATTGGTTAATGTAAACAGGTCGACCTCAGGGAGACCACTCACTGCACACTTCCTGGAAACCTGATAGCCAATGTGAGGGCAACAATGGAACATTGAAACAATAAAGAATAACTTTATTGTTGTCTGCAGCAGTGTGCCATGCATATTGCATCTGCCCAGGAAACTGGCCATGACATTTCATGTGTCACATCCAATCTAATTCAAAGTTGAAACTGTACGGCTTCACTTCTTGGAACGACTGGCCACAGTGAAGCCGTATCTCACTCGCTTTGACACAAATGAATTGCTTTCAGTTCTACCATAGCAGTTGAAAAATAGGATTGGTATTTTGGTTACTCACCAGCCAATGACAATGAATAAGTATATTTTACTGAACAATATGAAATAGATTGGTACAGTATTTCACATTAGACGCGTCGGTGTACGCACAAGAGGAGAAGAAAGCTTAATATCTAACGAAGATAGAACTGTTATCCCCACTTGATATAAAGGTATTGGAATAGCGTTCATCCTTTGAAAGTGCTGGTTCATTCATCTCCATCTATGAAAGCGGACAGCTGATGGCATTGACACCTGCACGGTGCTGGGAGAGGACTATCTGTGAATGTCAGGATCCATTTACCGTGTGGCCTGAGCCGGCAAGTTGGGGGACGATGACCTCAATAGTAAAATGGAGGTGTAGCGTGGATGCTGTTTGATGGTCAGTAGATTACTCATGTAAGCACACCTACTTCTCTCTCTCTCACACACACGCTCTGTTTCTCTCTCTCTCTCTAAAAACTTCTAAGCATACTAGCAGGAATCATATATAAAGCTTTTCATGTGATAGAACCCTCAATCCCTCATTGCCTTAAAAGACATGTAACTGTCCCACTAACTAGCAATTTCTCTGAGGCAGGATAAAACTCTACCTGGAAGTATTTTGAAATCAAAATTTATAAATGGGCAGAAATAAATGGTTTAATAAAAAAAAATGACAGAGACACAGTAACAACGAAATATTGCTAAACACACACATGTACCTGAGTGTGTTGATGCTAGAGATCATTGGGACAACCTGTCAATAGATCATGAGGCCAACCTGTGTCAATAGATTATGGGGCCAACCTGTGTCAATAGATTATGGGGCCAACCTGTCAAGAGATCATGGTGCCCACCAGTCAAGAGATCATGGGGCCAAGCTGTCAAGAGATCATGGTGCCCACCAGTCAAGAGATCATGGGGCCAAACTGTCAAGAGACCATGAGCGCCAACTGTGTCAATAGATCATGGGGCCATCCTGGCAAGAGATCATGGGGCCAGACTCGCCAATAGATCATGGGGCCAACCTGTCAAGAGATCATAGGCCATACTGTCAAGAGATCATTGGGCCAACCTGTTCAATAGATCATGGGGCCACCTGTCAAGAGATCATGGTGCCACCAGTCAAGAGATCATGGGCCAAGCTGTCAAGAGATCATGGTGCCCACCAGTCAAGAGATCATGGGCCAAACTGTCAAGAGACCATGAGGCCAACCTGTGTCAATAGATCATGGGGCCAACCTGTCAAGAGATCATGGTGCCAACCTGTCAAGAGATCAAGGGCCAACCTGTCATGAATCATGTTGCCAACCTGTCAAGAGATCATGGGGCCAAACTGTCAAGAGATCAAGGTGCCAAACTGTAAAGAGATCATGGGCGCCAACCTGTCAAGAGATCATGAGATCAACCTGTCAAGCGATCAAGTGGCCAACCTGTCATGAGATCAAGGGGCCAACTTGCCAAGAGATAAAGGGGTCAACCTGTCAATAGATCATGGGGCCAACCTGTGTCAATAGATCATGAGGCCAACCTGTCAATACATCATGGGGCCAACCTGTCGATACATCATGGGGCCAACCTGTGTCAATAGATCATGGGGCAACCTGTCAATACATCATGGGGCCAACCTGTGTCAATAGATCATGGGGCCAACCTGTCAATAGATCATGGGGCCAACCTGTCAATACATCATGGGGCCAACCTGTGTCAATAGATTCACAGATGTTTGGATACTGATGCCTGTGTGCGTGCAAGAATGCAAGTGTGTGTGTGTGTGTGTGTGTGTGTGTGTGTGTGTGTGTGTGTGTGTGTTGTGTGTGTGTGTGTGTGTGTGTGTGTGTGTGTGTGTGTGTGTGTGCTGCGTGTTTGT
>NC_036863.1:5277600-5278215 GCF_002910315.2 Salvelinus sp. IW2-2015 | reverse complement strand
TGAACCTGCCGAGGGGAGGGTGTTTGTGTACAGCAACCAGATAGAAGAATGACCCAGGATATAGTGTGATCAGGGAAAGGTAGGGATTTAATCAATCTCCATATATGGATTCGGCTCTTAATTCAAATAAAATACATTTTATTGGTCACATACAGTATTTAGCAATGAACTCTACATTTGACAATGTGAGCGAGCGTTGCGCCTTTCCTTTCTAGTGCACTCTACAATTAGCACCCGTTGAATATTAGGTGGTGTTAATTTTCAGAATTTCAGATTGTGATGATATCCCTAATGCCATATTCCCTTACAAAACACGTTGGTAGCCTAATACTGAGGACGTGTAATCAATGGACTTAGTTATATTGGTGAAATTGCCATAAGGCTGGAACAGAATGTGTCCCTCATTTAACCAGGAAGTCAGATGGTGAAGACAAAACTCAGTGGAGTGTGTAGGCTAACATTAACAGGTGTCACGGCGGCTCTCCAGAATACCCCACGTTCTCTCCTCTACTCTATTTTCCCATCTCTCTTTCTCAGTGTAGAATATAGCCTACCTCTCTCCCCATCTCTCTCTCCAGTGTAGAATATAGCCTACCTCCTCCCCATCTCTCTCTC
>NC_036863.1:5114684-5277582 GCF_002910315.2 Salvelinus sp. IW2-2015 | reverse complement strand
CCTCCTCCCCATCTCTCTCTCAGTGTAGAATATAGCCTACCTCTCTCCCCATCTCTCTCTCCAGTGTAGAATATAGTCTACCTCCTCCCCATCTCTCTCTGTGTAGAATATAGCCTACCTCCTCCCCATCTCTCTCTCAGTGTAGAATATAGACTACCTCTTTCACCACTCTTTCCTCCTTTCACTTATTTCCCTATTTCCCTCCTCTTTCCTCTCCCACAGTGGGATGTGCTACTCTTGGATGAGTCCAAAAACAGATGGTGTTCAAGGCTTATAGGTTCTGACTGGCGCTGCTTCTGAGGGCTTATCGCACTGTGACCTGGCCAGCGTGGTTCTGGAAACATTGGGCCAATGGTTCATGCCTGTTTATATAGAGCAGGCGAACCTCGGGCTTCCAGCCCATCGCACAGAGACTGGGCGACCATTGCCTTGGTCCGCATGGGAGGATCCAATATCGCCCACACTATCCCGAGTCCCGACTCAAACCCAGCAAGGGACCACTGAAATGTGCAATTTAATACTGTATGATGCTCTGTAACTCTTAACATTGGTCTCCCATATCTATCTGCTCATGCAAGGCRCTGTAGGTGTGCTGAGTGGTATGGAGATAACACGAGAGGCTGGATGGAAGAACTGGAAAGAGAACGTCAACATGTCATAGAGATAGTCTCCCAAGGATGGTTGGCTAATTCTGAACACTTTTTAGGGTATAAGAGAGACAGAAGTCACAAAAATTATTATTAGTCAGTATAAGTATACAGTACAAACAGATACATTTTGCAGTCTGAAAAGCAATGTTGATAAAACTCTGAAGAAAACGTACTGCGGAGTTTGAAGCTGGTTGAAGCGTTACCATAGTGACTGTGTTTGACTTSGAACCAGCCACCTGATTCTAAGTCATCCACCTTGGGCTGCCAAGGACTCTTAAAGACGGGTAGTGCTGTATAAACTCAATGTGATTGTGATACCATCTTTCCACCAGTCAGACCAAGGCCAGGATTCAGTGCACCATTTAAAGGTCATTTCCGATAGAGCCGACATATGCATAGTTTACGTGAATACCAGTCTTCTTGTATTTTCAGAGCAGTGAGGTGAATGTCTCCTCTCTCACATCAGATGCCACAGGGCACTGCTCAACCACAGCTGTTCTGTTTGCAAGACAAATGCACTGTGGAGAAATAGCTGGGATCTATCATCATCCAAACAGGTTGAGAAAATAGATTCATTATTTGTACAACGATTTGTACCCATTTTATACATATTTTATCAAACATTCAATTATACTGTCTATTTATGATTCATCTGAATATTTTAATGTATACTTGAAAAATGTGTAAAAAAACAATCATTGTAATTGAGCTATTAAGTTATTTTCACTGTTTTTTTCTTGAGAATTTGTACCATGAGGTGGTTTTTGGCAGTTGATATTCATTAGCTATTGAAACCTCTTAATTAGCTAAATTGATAATGCATTAACTTTAAACCAGAATTTAAGTTGGTTGCCCAGTTGCTCTGACAACAAGTTTGATCATTCCCGAGAGGTAGCTTTATGCCTGTGGCTAAAGTGGATTGTTTGGGCATCAGAGTCCGCTTCATCCTGGAATCCAAGGTGTTTCAAAGTAGACCAGTAGGTGACACTGTTCCCTTTAGACAACAGAGAACCTCACTGACTTTCAAATGTGATTGTCTTCAATGATTTTCCATAAAGAATAACCCGGAGAAGGGACCCAGGGCAGATGTTTTCAAAGGTACTTAATTAATAGTCAGTTAACATGATTGATTTCTGCTTAAGAAACTTAACTCTCATCCAACGGCAAATAACGCTGGCCTATCAACTCTTAATAACTCTGTGTTCCAAAGCAGGGGTTACCTACATTTCATTCTGCCCTGGTTACCTCCAGTGCTTGTGTTCCTACGGTCATACGTCACAGCACATTTCATCCAGGCTCTTTTAGTATAGGTACAGTGGACTACTCCTTCCATTACAATAAAATACCTCTTTGCCAGAGACCAGGCCGAGGGACAGATTAGGGGAGAGGAGGTGGAGGTGAGGAACTGATTAACTCACCCGTCTTCAGTCCGGTCGGCCAAACATCTCCCCCTCTCTCCCTCTCTCCCTCTCTCCAGGCTTCCCCCTCTCCCCAGGCTTCCCCCTCTCGCCCTCTCTCCAGGCTTCCCCCTCTCCTAGGCCTATGGACATGTAAAAGTTTCCCCGTCCAATTCCATTCTGTTTTGAAGGTCAGGTCATCCCACTGTGGTCACTCACTGATGAAATGTCAATTGCACACTTTCTGAACATTCTCACTCTATGTGGTTCATGAGCAGCATGTCATCACGAACTCTGTCACTTTGGAAAGAATCAGCAACAAAAAGGGGAAATATTGTGCTTAACAATAACACATTGCACTTCTGTGGAGTAGAGCCACATACAACTGTTTTTCACGTTATTACCCTTGAGGTGTATTGGCAGTCATTCTGTCACGCCCTGATCTGTTTCACCTGTCTTTGTGATTGTCTCCACCCACCTCCAGGTGTCTCCTGTTTTCCCCATTAGTCCCCGGTGTATGTATTCCTGTGTTTCCTGTCTCTCTGTGCCAGTTTGTCTGGTTTTGCCAAGTCAACCAGCATTTCTCCTAGCTCCTATTTTTCCCAGTCTCTGCTTTTTCCTAGCCCTCCTCTAGCCTGCCTATCCCCTTGTACTGTTTGTACTCGGACCTGATCACTGAACCCTTGCCTGTCCTGACCTCGAGTCTGCCTATCCTCTGGTACTGTTTGGACTCTGACCTGGTATATGAACTCTCGCCTGTCCCCGACCTGCCTTTAGCCTACCCCTTTTGGTATAATAAATATCGGAGCTCAACCATCTGCCTCCTGTGTCTGCATTTGGGTATCACCTTGTGCCCTTAAACATTCAGTATATTCCTCAAAGCATTTTAATGTAATTTAGACCAGCCAATGGATATAGCCTCTATGTGTAAGATTTGAATGAATACTTATATAAACATCTGTTTGGTAATATGCGGAATGAAAACTGTGATTTTCGATACATTCCACAGGGGAGTTAACATCACAATACAATTGTTAACTTGCTAATTTCCGTTGTAGAACAAAAATATTTTAGTGAATGCCTACACAAGTAACAAGACTGTAGCATAGCACAAAGTACATACATAACTAAATGCAAAGTAAGAACCTGAGACAAGTCAACTACATGAGTTAATGTTTTGCTTTTAGTCACCTCATGCTTTATTCAAAACACACACCATGGCAATGCAATCCCCCCTAAGCAAACGGTACAATTCCAGTGTTTTTAAGGTCAAATGCACCCTCATCCTAAGTAGTTTGTATCTCCACTGATGGGGAAGGGGAGACCTGTGCATAGATTACAGTGGTCCAATTCGGGAGGTAAACTCCGCAGGGTAACACTCATCTTGGAATTGGAGTAGCAGGCAATTATGTGTCTCCGGAAGCTCCATCCCACTCCAACACGGATGCTTGGAATGCTTTCACACGGAGCAAGGTGTCGAGGGAGGGCCAGGGACTGGCACTTACACAGCCAGCTGATGAATAGTTTAGAGACTATCATTCCGTCTCATTTAAAGGCGTAACATGTCTCCCCTGGATCCGGCTTCCTTCTTATCTCATTAGGCTGTCGGAAATGCTTCATAAGAATCATCAAGGAGAGACGCCATTGAGAAGTTACATCCATCCTTCACAGGAGAGGATAACCACCCAGTGGTTTTGTTTTTGTCATTATGGTTGGGTTTTGCTTTGGGGTGTGTGGGTGTGTGTGTGTGTGTGTGTGTGTGTGTGTGTGTGTGTGTGTGTGTGTGTGTGTGTGTGTGTGTGTGTGTGTGTGTGTGTGTGTGTGTGTGTGTGTGTGTGTGTGTGTGTGTGTGTGTGTGTGTGTGTGTGTGTGTGTGTGTGTGTGTGTGTGTGTGTGTGTGTGTGTGTGTGTGTGTGTGTGTGTGTGTGTGTGTGTGTGTGTGTGTGTGTTTTTCTTTGCAACATTAAGTTTAGGTGTGGATCTCTTTTAGTGTCGTAACCCTAACCTGTCACAAATCTGAGATTGAATAAGCATGGGCAGGTATGTCTTTCATCAGTGACTCATTTTCATGAACCCCATTTGCAAAACCACCTAATGATGGTGAATCGTTATCGAATTTCACATTCTACTCCAGCAAGAAAGTAAATGGAGGAAGAGAAGAGTAATTTATCGTCTGCTATCGACCACCAAGTGCTAACAGTCAGTATCTGGATAATATGTGTGAAATGCTTGATAATGCATGTGATATCAACAGAGAAGTATATTTTCTGGGTGATTTAAATATTGACTGGCTTTCATCAAGCTGCCCACTCAGGAAAAAACTTCAATCTGTAACCAGTGCCTGCAACCTGGATCAGGTTGTCAGTCAACCTACCAGGGTAGTTACAAACAGCACAATAATTAAGTCATCAACATGTATTGATCACGTTTTTACTAACGCTGCAGATATTTGCTTTAGAGCAGTATCCAAATCCATAGGTTATAGTGATCACAATATAATAGCCATATCTAGGAAAACAAAGTTAGCAAAGTTCCAAAGGCTGGGCCTAATATAGTGTATAAGAGGTCATACAATAGGTTTTGAAGTAATTCATATGTTGATGATGTAAAGAATATTTGCTGGTCTTGACACATTTATGAAACTACGTATTCCAGTTACTAATAAGTGTTACTAACACCCATTAAGAAAATGACTGTAAATACGGATCATTCCAAGGGGATTTAAGAGGAATTAAAAAATGGTATGGTTGAAAGGGATGAGGCAAAAGGTATGACAATTAAGTCTGGCAGCCCAACTGATTGGCAAACGTATTGCAAATTAAGAAATCATGTGACTAAACTAAATAAATAAAAAATACATTATGAAACAAAGATAAATTATATAAAGAATGATAGTAAAAAGCTTAGGGGCACCTTAAATGACGACCAATAGCCGACCAATCAGCCTGTTACCCTTAGTAAACATCTGGAAAAAATAGTTTTTGACCAGATACAATGCTATTTTACAGTAAACAAATTGACAACAAAATTTCAGCATGCTTATAGGGAAGGACACTAAACAAGCACAGCAATTACACAAATGGCTGATGATTGGCTGAGAGAAATTGATGATAAAATTATTGTGGGGGCTGTCTTGTTAGAGTTCAGTGCAGCTTTTGACATTATTGATCATAGTCTACTGCTGGAAAAACATATGTATTATGGCTTACACCCCCCCCCCCCCTCCGCTATAATTTGGATAAGGAGTTACGTGTCTAACAGAACACAGAGGGTATTCTTTAATGGAAGACTATCAAATATAATCCAGTTAGAATCAGGAATTCCCCAGGGTAGCTGTTTAGGCCCCTTGATTCTTTTTTTTTTTTTACTAATGGCATGCCACTGACTTTGAGTAAAGTCTATGTATGCGGATGACTCAACACTATACACGTCAGCTACTACAGTGACTGAAATAACTGCAGCACTCAACAAAGAGCTGCAGTTAGTTTCAGAGCGAGTGGCAAGGAATAAGTTAGCCCTAAATATTTATAAAACGAAAAGCGTTGTATTTGGAACAAAACACTCACTAAACCCTAAACCTAAAGTAAACCTTGTAATAAATAATGTGGAAATTGAGCAAGTTGAGATGACTAAACTGCTTGGAGTAACACTAGATTGTAAACTGTCATGGTCAAAACATATTGCTGCAAAGTAGCTAAGATGGGGAGAAGTCTGTCCATAACAAAGTGATGCTCTGCCTTCTTAACAACACTATCAACAAGGCAAGTCCTACAGGCCCTAGTTTTGTCACACCTTGACTACTGTTCAGTCATGTTGTCAGGTGCCACAAAAAAAAGGACTTAGGAAAATTGCAATTGGCTCAGAACAGGGCAGCACGGCTGGCCATTGGATGTACACAGAGAGCTCTATATTAATAATATGCATGTCAATCTCTCCTGGCTGAAAGTGGAGGAGAGATTTACTTCATCACTACTTGTATTTATGAGAGGTATTGACATGTTGAATGCACCGAGCTGTCTGTCTAAACTACTGGCACACAGCTCGGACACCCATGCATACCCCACAAGACATGCCACAAGAGGTTTCTTCACAGTCCCCAAGTCCAGAACAGACTATGGGAGGCACACAGTACTCCATAGAGCCATGGCTACATGGAACTCTATTCCACATCAAGTGACTGACGCAAGCAGTAAATTAGATTTAAAAAACAGATTAAWAAAACATCTTATGGAACAGTGGGGACTGTGAAGCAACACAAACATTGGCACAGACACATGCATACACACACACACACGCACGCACGCACGCACACGCACACGCACACGCACACATACAATAACATATGCACTATACATACACATGGATTTAGTAATGTAGATATGTGGTAGTGGTGGAGTAGGGGCCTGAGGGCCCTCAGTGTGTTGTGAAATCTGTGAATGTATTGTAATGTTTTAAAATTGTATAAACTGCCTTAATTGTGCTGGACCCCAGGAAGAGTAGCTGTTGCTTTGGCAGCAGCTAATGGGGATCCATAATAAAAACAAAATACAAATACAAGTTTGACCAGTTTAAAACCGATAGATAATGTACCTCCCTAAAGGTTGAAGTTACTACAGTATCTCTTTACCACATCAATTTTTAAAGAACATAATTGATTAAATGTCTATCCGCATGACTTAATTTCTGACTGAAGCGAGTATGCGTCTGCATTTTTATGCTAATTAGAAGAAATGCCTTAGGCTGAATACCAACTTTGTGATCTGTGTGCATTACTTCCGAGTTCTTATGTGGATCATGCATTGATGTCAAATGGAGATTTCTGTAGAAATGCACATCAGGGCCTCCCGGGTGGCACAGTTGTCTAAGGCACTGCATCGCAGTGCTAGCTGTGCCACCAGAGATTCTGGGTTCGAGTCCAGGCTCTGTCGCAGCCGGCTGCGACCGGGAGGCCCATGGGGCGGTGCATTGGTCCAGCATCGTCCGGGTTAGGGAGGGTTTGGCCGGCAGGGATAGCGCGCACTAGCGACTCCTGTTGCGGGCCGGGCGCAGTGCACGCTGACCAGGTCGCCAAGTTACGGTGTTTCCTCCGACACATTGGTGTGGCTGGCTTCCGGGTTGGATGGGCATTGTGTCAAGAAGCAGTGCGGCTTGGTTGGGTTATGTTTCAGAGGACGCATGGCTCTCGACCTTCGCCTCTCCCGAGTCCGTACGGGAGTTGCAGCGATGAGACAAGACTGTAACTACTACCAATTGGATACCACGAAGTTGGGGGAAAAAAAGAAATGCACATCAGGATGTCTGCCCTTATTAATGTATTTTTGTGAGGTGGTAGATAAAATACGTGTAGCCGATTCTACGCCACCCCAGAGCGTGATGAGCTCTGCCTAACCATACGACACAGTTTCTGGTGGGAGCTCACACTGTTCACCCATTACTTACTATAGAAAACTGTAGTATACTGTAGAATACTATACATTTAGTTTAGTCTTTTCCCATTGCTGCAATTCCCGTATGGACTCGGAAGAGGCGAAGGTCGAGAGCCATGCGTCCTCCAAAACACGACCCTGTCAAGCCGCGCTGCTTCTTGACACAATGCTCGTTTTAACCCGGAAGCCAGCCGCACCAATGTGTCGGAGGAAACAGGGTCCAACTGGCGACTGTGTCAGCGCGCATGTGCCCGGCCCGCCACAGGAATTGCTAGAGTGCAGTGGGACAAGGACTTCCTGGCCGGCCAAACCCTCCCCTAATGACGCTGGGCCAATTGTGTGCCGCCTCATTGGTCTCCCGATCACGGCCGGCTGCCACACAACCCGGGATCGAACCCAGATCTGTATCAATAGCATGAAATTGACACCGAATCTCTCTTTTGCCACATATGACATTTTGATTCGAACATTTCCATGTATCTCTATCCGTGTCTAATGACATGTAAAGTATCTTCATCCATACTTTCAGTTGAGATCTTCATTAACTCCATATGATAACTGAGCCTGGCTATATATAATGAGCAATGAATTACCCATATATGCCAGCATCTGTGGAGCAGGCTGGGCCAAGGCACCGGAGCAAAAATCAATGGTGTTGTTTTTCACTCTGCAAGCCCATCAGGTCCTGCCACACAGTAATGGCTTTCATTTCGTTCTTGGCTCATGGAAGGGAATTAGTTGTGAACTAGACAGCTGTAGAACGGGGTCTGATCACAGTGAGGAACTCTGCTTGAGGGAACAAACAGATGCTTTCCATTCCCATGATCAGGAATCACACTTGTTGTAAATCGATGTCAAGCAATTGTAATCGCTCACTATTTATCAGGGTCACTGTGAACGGACCTGGGACACCACAGAATCCCCTTTGTCTGCGGGGTTTTGGTTAACATACAAGTCTCTATAGGATAGGATGTGTACCTATACTTCTCTTGTTTTGCAGCAATGTATTGCATCTTGTTGACTGACAACAGGTTAGAGTCAGGTTAGAGTCATAGAGTCATGTCATCTGTACTTCCAAGAGATAGAAGCTATGAAACAGTAATATTAAATTTACCTCAAACACTCAGTGGTGAGAAGCTGAAATAATTTCTGTACAGTCACATGACATGTTTATGGATCACAAAGTGATAAGAGTTCAGAGTTAAATGTTACCATGGTAATGCAAAACGACCTCAGAAAAATGACATGTTATCTTTAGATCTGCTGTGACAGTGAGGCTGACTATATGTTTCAGTGTTCATTTTCAATCTCTCTTTGTTGTCATTCCTCATCTATTCACATCTTTTCCTCCTTCCGTCTGTTTTTCTCTGATTTATTTTGAAAGATGCGAAGTTTTGTCATTGAGCAGAACCCACGGATAAATATGGCTGTCTCTCTTGCTTTGTGCATGACCTACAGGTAAATTACCTCCCCGGTCACTGTCTACCTCTTCATATACAAACATGCATCTTTATAGCATATATTTTATGGTGATGCCTTTCCTGGATGACAGTAAATCTATACGTCCATACAATTGTGTGCTACTCCACATTAACTTCCACCAATGCGTATATAGAAACAATGGGAATAGGCAAATTACCACACTTCAATTATGCTCTAATTCATAGATGCCATATAATGTAAATGACCTCACTTTAATCACAGCTGGAACATGTTTTTACCCATTGAAACAGCTGTAGGAACAGCGTCAGCATACAATGCACAAGTGCCAGGCTTTTCAAATCAAATCAAATGATATTTGTCACACGCGACAAATACAACAGGTGTACCATTACTGTGAAATGCTTACTTACAAACCCTTAACCAACAATACAGTTTTAAGAAAATAAGAGTTAAGAGAATATTTACTAAATAAACTAAAGTTTAAAAAAAGAACACAATAAAATAACAATAACAAGACTATATACAGGGTGTACCGGTACCGAGTCAATGTGCGGGGGTAATTTAAATCCACAAGGTTACTGAGAATAGTGATATCTCAACACTCTGCTGGAGTCTCAAGAACGTATGGTTCTATTCTAGAATTGAGGGGCAAACGTCATGGCAACACAAGAATGAGAGAATGGGAATAAGGCCAGTTGACTTTCAAGGTTTACGAGAACTTCTGCAATGATGAAGACTGAAGGAAATCAATATCATTTTGTTGGAGTTGTTACTTGTTTCGAACAAGTTCAACCATTACAAGCTATTAATAAGCAGCTGCTCTGTGAACACGCACTGTTTCACAATGCACAATTCACCCAAAGACTACTTGGAATTACTGTTACTGTTACAGTTGAATTAGAGTCCAACGCTCCCGGTGTATAAGGGCTCAGGGCCAGACCCAGATGCAGACACAGGAGGCAGATGGTTTGAGTGTTTGACATGTACTAGTTCCAAAAGGGGTAGTCGCTAGAATAGTCGTGGACAGGCAAAAGGCCAAAACCAGATCAGAGTCCAGGAGGTACAGAGTGGCAGGCAGGCGCGAGGTCAGGGCAGGCAGACTGGTCAGGCAGGCGGGTACAGAGTCCAGAAAACAGGCAAGCGTCAAAACAGGGAGTACTAGCAAAAGAGAGAATAGCAAAAGCAGGAGCATGGGAAAAACACACTGGTTGACTTGAAACAGACAAGACGAACTGGCACCGAGAGACAGGGAACACAGGGATAAATACACTGGGGAAAATAAGCAACACCTGGAGGGGGTGGAGACAATAACAAGGACAGGTGAAACAGATCAGGGCGTGACACGGTGTACACATCGCCTCTGGGAGAAATGAAAGCAAAGCAGGAATGTGCTAAAGATTAGGCATAGAGCTGATAACCCAACCTGAAATGTCCAATTTGCAATTTTACCCCAAGTGTTATCTGATTTGACTGCTCATAATAAATGTCAATCATGTTCACAATGGTAAATAGAGTTCAGGAAGAGAAGTTGCTTTTCCTCTTCGCCATAGAGACACAATATTAACTATGTAGGAGAAATAAAGTGAGAGAGAGAGAGAGAGAGAGAGAGAGAGAGAGAGAGAGAGAGAGAGAGAGAGAGAGAGAGAGAGAGAGAGAGAGAGAGAGAGAGAGAGAGAGAGAGAGAGAGAGAGAGAGAGAGAGAGGGGAGGGGAGAGAGAGACAGAGAGAGAGAGACAGAGAGAGAGAGAGAGCGAGCAAGAGAGAGACAGAGACAGTAGTGTACAGCTGCACAGTACAGTATTCTCCCTCAATACATCAACTGCAATATCAGAGGCAAAATGTATGGGTTGCGGGTGGTGAAGTCCTTCGGGGGCCCAGCGTAACGTTTTTTCCCCCAAATGACTGATGTTTTCTGAGTTGTGTTGCCTGCAAACTGCGTGATGGCATCATGTGCCTTGACTTGAGAGGAACAGATTGAAGACAGATGAAGAATAATTACTCCCACAGAATACTTCAGTGCTTTAATGTTTACAGAGCCCATCAAGCTCGAATAGTAAAAATGACTATTCTCACCTCCCAGGACACCCATAAATGACTTTGTACCTTCTTAATAGCAGCAAAGCCAGTGGTTGTTCCCTGTTGTATTGGTCAGGGAAATTGAATGTACACCGTGAGTCCCAGGCTTCATGGGCAACAGTAATGTGTTTTCAGGTCCTGCTAGGCTAGTGACGAAAACTGGAGTGATTTTCCAGGTCTTCCATCTGTTTGTCAGTTGTGACTGTATTAGCATCTCTGGCCCAGCTTTTAGATGAGAATCAACCCACTGGTTGATTCAATGTCTATTCCACGTTGGTTCAACGTCATTTCATTGAAATGACGTCGAAACAACGTTGATTTAACCAGTGTGTGCCCAGGGGGAAGGCTTGATTTTGATGTTTAAAATTCTGAAAAATTCTGTGATGCTATGGCAACCTGTTGTACGAATCAGACTCAGAATATAGATCATGTGCATTGGACTTAAACCAGGGAATTGTTTGTTTGTCTAACATACATTTACAGGCAGTATGTTTCCACAGTGCCCACATAGACCTACAGTTGAAGTCGGAAGTTTACATACACCTTAGCCAAATACATTTAAACTCAGTTTTTCACAATTCCTGATATTTAATCCTCGTAAACATTCCCTGTTGTAGCTCAGTTAGGAGCACCACTTTATTTTAAGAATATGACATGTCAGAATAATAGTAGAGAGAATGATTTATTTCAGCTTTTATTTNAGTAGAGAGAATGATTTATTTCAGCTTTTATTTCTTTCATCACATTCCCAGTGGGTCAGAAGTTTACATACACTCAATTAGTATTTGGTAGCATTGCCTTTAAATTGTTTAACTTGGGTCAAAGGTTTCAGGTAGCCTTCCACAAGGTTCCCAGAATAAGTTGCGTGAATTTTGGCCCATTCCTCCTGACAGAGCTGGTGTAACTGAGTCAGGTTTGTAAGCCTCCTTGCTCGCACACGCTTTTTCTGTTCTGCCCACAAATGTTCTATGGGATTGAGGTCAGGGCTTTATTATGGCCACTCCAATACCTTGACTTTATTGTCCTTATGCCATTTTGCCACGACTTTGAAAGTATGCTTGGGGTCATTGTTCATTTGGAAGACCCATTTGCGACCAACTTTAACTTCCTGACTGATGTCTTGAGATGTTGCTTCAATATATCCACATAATTTTCCTCCCTCATGATGCCATCTATTTTGTGAAGTGCACCAGTCCCTCCTGCAGCAAAGCACCCCCACAACATGATGCTGCCTCCCCCGTGCTTCAAAGTTGGGATGTTGTTCTTCGGCTTGCAAGCCTCCCCCTTTTGTCCTCCAAACATAAAGATGCTCATTATGGCCAAACAGTTCTATTTTTGTTTCATCAGACCAGAGGACATTTCTCCAAAAAGTATGATCTTTGTACCCATGTGCAGTTGCAAACCGTAGTCTGGCTTAATTATGGCCATTTTTGAGCAGTGGCTTCTTCCTTGCAGAGCGGCTTTTCAGGTTATGTCGATATTGGACTCGTTTTACTGTGGATATAGATACTTTTGTACCTGTTTCTTCCAGCATCTTCACAAGGTCCTTTGCTGATGTTATGGGATTGATTTGCACCTTTCGCACCAAAGTATGTTCATCTCTAGGACAGAACACGTCTCCTTCCTGAGCGGTATGACGGCTGCGTGGTCCCATGGTGTTTATACTTGTGTACTATTGTTTATACAGATGAACGTGATACCTTCATGTGTTTGGAAATTGTTCCCAAGGATGAACCAGACTTGTGGAGGTCTACAATTTTTTTTCTGAGGTCTTGGCTGATATCTTTTGATTTTCCCATGATGTCAAGCAAAGAGGCAATGAGTTTGAAGGTAGGCCTTGAAATACATCCCCAGGTACACATCCAATTGATTAAAATTATGTCAATTAGCCTATCATAAGCTTTTAAAGCCATGACATAATTTTCTGGAATTTCCCAAGCTGTTTAAAGGCACAGTCAACTTTGTGTATGTAAACTTCTGACCCACTGGAAATGTGATACAGTCTGTAAGCAATTGTTGGAAAAAGTATATGTGTCATGCACAAAGTAGACTTGCCAAAACTATAGTTTGTTAACAAGAAATTTGTGGAGTGGTTGAAAAATGAGTTTTAATGTCTCCAACCTAAGTGTATGTAAACTTCCAACTTCAACTGTACATTTACTAAGATGAACACTGTATGATGAGCATGTTTTTGAGCATGTTTTTGTAAGCATTCTAGAGTCATGGGGGTGCATTTATACAAGAGACCCCACTTAAAAAATATGCATTTGAAATGGATAGTTATACATATCAAAAGGTACTTTATATGCTCCCGAGTTGCGCAGCGGTCTAAGGCACTGCATCTCAGTGCAAGAGACGTCACTATAGTACCTGGTTGGAATCCAGGCTGTATCACATCCGGCTGTAATTGGGAGTCCCATAGGGCACAATTGGCCCAGCGTCGTCCGGGTTTAGCCGTCATTGTAAATAAGAATTTGTGCTTAATTGACTTGCCTAGTTAAATTAAAAAAATATGGTTCAGATAATTTCTTTTTTTATCAAGGGAGGTGAGGCAGATGCTTACACACACACACACACACACACACACACACACACACACACACACACACACACACACACACACGTTAAGCAATGCAAATTCTAGCTCCATGTGGAAGTCTGTAAGGAAAAACAAATCAATAGTAACATTACAATCCACTCACGGAAAGTCCTGTTTCCACAGCAACAAACTGAGAGTTGAGACTAGATCACATCAGATCTGTCATCATCATCTTCATCATCGCAGATCTGTCATCATCATCTTCATCATCGTCGTCATCACCCTTGTTACCCCCCCCCCCCTGTTCAACCATCTCAATGCCGGTCAGATGTGAGATAAAAGTACCTCTGCCGGGACTCACTGTCCTGTTCAACCATCTCAATGCAGGTCAGATGTGAGATAAAAGTACCTCTGCCGGGACTCACTGTCCTGTTCAACCAACAGACATGCAGTCCTGAAGCTTGAGGTTACTCAACATGGACAGCTCTCTCTTTCTGTAGAAAGAACTGTGTAGAAGACAGTTGGGGATGTACAGCACAAGACATTTAGGTGATGAAAGACTCTGTGTCTGTGATATGTGTTTGTGATGATTAGAGGATAACAATATACTAACCCACAGACACATTAGATGGGAATTAATACAATAACTTTTTACCAAATGACCAGCCCCTCCTTTATGAGCTTACTTTAGTATTCTTTATGGCCTTTGAGGTGGTTATTACTATTCACTATGAGACTGTGGTCATAAAAAGATCTATCATGACACATTTATGGGATGCTCTGAAGATCTGCCAGTGCTGGTCTCAGTTCTTCATGCTGTTCTACATTCTTTGAATTGTCTTCTCATTGCTTTTAATTCTGATTGTTGTGGGTCTCTGTCGCTCTCCGAGTCTTCAGAAAGTTGTAATTGGTTTGGTTTCTCCGCTGCCTGACTGACTATGATTGACGTCTGACAAACTTCAATTCTGATGAATTATGTGGTGTAGAGTATGAAGTTAAATAGGCCTGCCTATCTCTCAAAAAGTTGAAAAAACGTACATTTGGTAAAACTGCAAAAGGGCGTTGTGCAGAAAGTGATTGGTGATAGATACGTACATGCAGTTCTCATAGCACATAAGTGCTAGAGTGAATCCAATACTTGTCTAGGCTAAATCTTCCACCACCAGAACTTTGAAACTGCAGGAGCTGTCTGTGTCTTTTGAGGTCACTCCAGGAGAAATGTAACCAAACAACATAAATCCTACCAATGAGCTTGCCCTAACAGCTTCACGATTTGTGATAATCAGGAGGCCCATTTATCAAACTTGGCTAAAGTCGAACAGCATGGCGGGGCCGGTGGGGGAGACGCTGGGTCTTATTGATTTCTTACTGGGCACATTGCAATGTGTATTGATTTGCCCCTACTTTACATGGAACTGGGTTTCTTTTTTTGAAAGAAATGTTTTTCTAAAACTCCACTCTAATCACATTATTCAATCATTTCACCATAACTCCTTGCAAATACAGATAACTATACCAACACTAGCTCCAAGGTTTGCGTTTTCAGTTTGCCCGTGTTCTAAACATGATGCTTTTGCAGCCTTGAATTTATAACAATTGTCTCTCCAGTTTCCCATGCAATTATCCCTTCTTAATGAATTTGTGCAATACTCTTGGTAATTTAATCCTGGTGCTCCATAGATTGGAATGCCAATAGGGCCTCTAATATACCTTGACCTGCTCTTCATGCATATAAAGGGCTTGTTGGATGGTCAGGATCATCCTGCGGTGTAGTGGAGTGTAAACGCAAGTAAATGCTTTTAACCAAACCATTCTTTTACCACTACATCACTGGGAGCATCCCATTGCATGGCAGCACAGAGACCGGCAGCACAGAGCCTCTGGAGCTCTGATTCACAGCATACAAATGAAGAGCTGTCAGAAGGACTGGAGGTCTGGCCTCTCCAAGCTGTGGTGCTGGCAACTGACAACATCATACACTTACACGCACACACATATACTCGCATACACACACACGCGTGCACACAAACACAAACATACACACACGCACACAAACACAAACATACACACACAAACATACAGACATGCGCACACACGTGCGCACACACACGCACACTCAAACGCACGCACGCACACACTCACACGCACACACTCACACACACACACACACACACACACACTCACACACACACACACACTCACACACACACACTCACACACACTCTCACACACACTCACACACACTCACATACACTCACATACACTCACGCACGCACATCAGACTCACCTGGCTAGTGGCATCCATGGTATAATTGTAGGTCTCACTCTAACAAAAAAAATTGTATTAGATGCCAACAATTCTGTCTTCACCATTTTCAAAATCAGACAATAAATATGCGAGAACAACCAGACACTGGCCAAAATGTCACACTTTCATTTGGCTGTGAACAGAGTCTTTCCTTTTCAACAGTCAGGTATGAGAGTCAGAGGATAATTGGATCTCATGCCCAGCTGTCGCCTTTCAACACACGAGTCACGACCACAAGTCCCAGAGGAACGGCATGCCTGAAATGGAAACATGTTTCATCTCCTACAAGTTATAGCTATTTACTGCACATTATATCCACATTGTTGGTGTCCCTCTCTTAAATCATTTCATTGAATATAGATGTGAAGAATCATATATGCACCCACATAGAATGTGCTATGAATTTATGGAAGTGAATTACATGTGATGATTTCCCCAGCTGTATGCAGTTGGTGCAGAGCCTGAACATTCTGTTTTAATTATGGTGATAACAACTGAGTTGACAGAGACAGCACATATTTTAAAGCATGTCAGAACATTGCATYCCATTTCAAATACACGTAGATTCAAATGAATCTGCGCATCATACAGAAATACCTGAATAGAATATTAGAGTTGCAGTGCACTTAACCTTTTGTTTAAGAGAGTCTGCCAATGTTTGAAGAGGGACCTCCTTTATAGTTCTTGTTGAAATAGTACTTGTGGTTTGATTTCTACCACTTTGATGATATTATTGGTGGTATTAGAACAGAGTTTTGTTCTGCAACATTTTCCCATTACTTTGTCAGGGTATATATTCTATATTTTGATAGATTACATCAACACTGCCCCCAGACTAATTCGCATAATGTATGACACTGAATGGCAAAATCCCACATGTTCTAAAAAGGTTTGCTCGTATGTGAATAATTCCCATTGTATGTAGTGTAGCCTACATTCTGACCATTGGCCACTCAGGATTAAAGGTATGGGTTGCTAATTAGTCAAAGATCGCTACTTGATGATTGATTGAAATTCCACCACATTTATCTTAATTAAAAAGAGTCTCTAACGCATAATCTTTTTACCAACGTTTCCTTGTCTCTGTTGACCGTCTCCGGCCTACTAGGTTATATGTTAGATTGGCTTTTATTTTTCATGGGTAATGTAGTTCTGCTAAAACCCAAGGTTAATGGCCTCATGTTGTGCCTTACTGTAGACACGCATTCAAATATTATGATGCATTTCAAATTATATTTTGAACACTGTACATATCCAGCAAATTTGCATTGATTCAATAATTACAGTTTTTCTTGTTTGCTTAAACACAAAAACTGGTTCCTGTAGCACAAAAACCCATACCCACATCATTCCCCAAAACACACACACATTTCCCATAACCGTAAACACTATTCACCTGTTTCCACACATGTTTCAATATTCATAACTCTTTCTGTAAAACCTAACACAAAAGTGGCCAAATAAATCATTCATTGCACTATATATTCATTCAGCAAACACATGCTCTCAATATAATTAACTCAAGTCATCACAACCTAAACTCAAAGAGCACACCTTTCTACAGGTGCAAACACTAAGCCTCAAAATTGTTACCACACCAATCAGAATTGCAGGATGAATAAATAGGGCCTAGAGGCATGCCCATGTGCTTTGGAACAATGGATCCTAACAATGCCGAAGTTGCAAGACAACAGAGAGGAAGAGGACAAGGACGGCAACAACAAAGACAAAGACAAGTCATCTCAGATGAAATCCGTGCCACCCTAGTTCATCATGTGCTCATACATGGGAGGACTATGAGAGAAGCTGGACAGCTAGTGCWACCCAACCTAAGCCGTTACACGGTTGCATCCATTGTCYGTASTTTCAGAAGGGAAAACAGGTCATTTGCCTTGTTGTTACTGTGATACATGTAATGTTGCAGTGCATATAGACTGAATCTCCACTTTGTTCTCGGTGTAGTTTTTACAACAGTAATGGATGACCATAGGTCAGTAATGGTCAAATTTCATTTTTGCAGAACTGAGAGGCGGCCATCTATTGGAGGTARGCRGASACTTCTCACAGCTGAGCAGGAGACTGCCCTGGTGAATATGGTGATTGCCAATAATGCCATCCGTTTGAAGGAAATTCAAACCCAAATCGTTGAAGACCAGGTAGTCTTCCAAGGAATTGACAGCATGTAACGGTTGTCGTCTGGAGGAGAAGAAGAGGACCAAGGTGCAGCGTGGTAATTGTTCATCGTGTTTAATGAAGGTGAACACTCAAAATACAAAAACAACAAATGTGAATAACCGAAACAGTACTGTCTGGTGCAGACACACAAAGACAGAAAACAACCACCCACAAAACCCAACATAAAACAGGCTACCTAAATATGGTTCCCAATCAGACACAATGACTAACACCTGCCTCTGATTGAGAACCATATCAGGCCAAACACAGAAATAGAAAAACATAGATAAACAAACATAGACTGCCCACCCCAACTCACGCCCTGACCATACTAAATAAAGACAAAAACAAAGGAAATAAAGGTCAGAACGTGACACAGCATCAGCATTTCCACCATTGACCGGATCGTTCAGAAGAACCACATAAGGACAAAGCAGCTATACTGTGTGCCTTTTGAAAGGAATTCAAACAGAGTTAAGGAGCAACGATTCCAATATGTGCAGGTAATTGCTATACTGTACAGAATCTTTACAGTGTGTAGAGTATGGCCCATCTCTCCAGCATATCAATACAGTACTGTATAGTAATGTGTTACAGTAACTGCAGTACACAATCTTTCATTCCAGTACAGTAGTACACTACAGTACTGTATTTGTAGTAYAGTAAAATGTGTGTTTTTGGACTTCTGTAGAGAATCTTTGAGCTGGATGCCATGGCTTACCCACAGGAGTACATCTTCATCGACGAGGCAGGGTTCAACCTAACAAAAAGGCGCAAAAGGGGACGCAACATCCTTGGTCACCGTGCCATCATACAAGTTCCTGGCCAGAGGGGAGGCAACGTCACCCTATGTACAGCCATCAGCAATCGTGTCTTCCTCCACCGCCATGTCAAAGTGGGTCCATATAACATGGCACAACTCCTTCAATCAGCTGCACAATAACATTCTTCAACAGGAAGGGGAGCAACCAGAGCAAGCCCAATATGTTGTCATTTGGGATAACATGAGTTTCCATCGGGCTGCTCTGGTTCGCACCCAGTTAAAAAAAAAAAAATTCCCCCAGCATATTCCCCATTTTTGAATCAGATTGAGGAATTTTTCTCAGCATGGCGGTGGAAAGCGTMTGACCGCAACCCCTATGCACAACAAAACCTCCTGGAGGCAATGGTGGATGCCTGTGGTGATGTGTCTGTGGAGTCTATCCAGGGTTTTCTAAGGCACACAAGGGCATTTTTCCCACGCTGCCTGGCAAGACCAAACATAGTATGTGGAGTTGAGATATTATGGCTTAACCCAGACCGGAGACGAGATGATGAGAACGCTGATGCTGAGTAAAATGCTGACCAGACCGGACACGTCGCGTGCGCGAGCGTCACAAAATAAATGTAGAAATCCATGTTATTCAATTATTGCACCCACACTGCTCGCGCGCGCCAACGAGCGTCTGCATTGCCAAGGGCTAAAATAGAAATCATTCTATTTCTGACGCAGATCGCGCTGCAAGTCCTGCCTCTCCCATCTCCTCATTGGTTTATAGAAGCAGGTACCCACGTRCCTTCTCATTGGTTATACCCACGTGGGTGATTGAAGGACAAATGTTTTGCYGGTTGTCGTGGTAATACTATAAAATTGTAGATGCCAATCACCATATAAGTTCAAAGATGAAAAAGCCTGGAAGGAGGAGAGATGACTAGAAACGATTCGGTTGGCCGTTTTATGTGTGGATTAATTGTCGGAGTAGAGGACCTTGTGCATTTCAGGTAAAATAACATCTCAATGTTTATATCCCAGGACAAATTAGCTAGCGACTGCAAGCTAGCTAAATAGGACAAATTAGCTAGCAAGTGCAAGCTAACTAGCTAAATTGCCATACATGTTTAATGCTTTTCGACCTGTCCCCAAATGAATGTCATTGGTTCAGAGTTTGATTTGATATTTTAACCTGCGTGTCGTGATCGCCTTTGGTGTAGGGGGAAAAAATAAATGTATGCACGATAGCACACGATGGCGCACGCGCGCAGCCAGTTTGGGTTCTGTGTAACCTGTAGATTTGCTGCATTTGGAAATAAAGCTTTTGGAAATTGGGTATTTTACATGGACTCTTCCTTACATGTTTTGTCAGTGTGACATTTCAAAGGTCAGGTTTTTGACAAAAACAGCATATACAGTAGTAGTCCCTTATCCACTAATGCAAGAGACATTTATTAGTACTGTTTTGAATTTCTCTCTCCATGTCACGCCCTGACCTTTGAGAGCCTTTTTATGTCTCATTTTGGTTTGGTCAGGGTGTGATTTGGGGTGGGCATTCTATGTTTTTGTTTTCTATTTATTTTGTATTTCTATGTTTTGGCCGGGTATGGTTCTCAATCAGGGACAGCTGTCTATCGTTGTCTCTGATTGGGAACCATACTTAGTTAGCCCTTTCCCTCCTTTCAGTGTGGGAAGTTGTTTTTATATTTATTGTTTTTTGTCTGCGTCATCCTAATAAAGAGGAATATGTACGCTCACCACGCTGCGCTTTGGTCCTCTTTATTCGACGGCCGTGACAGAACTTCCCACCACAAAAGGTCCAGTAGCGTGGTAAGGGAGGAAATCCTGGACGGTAAAGGACCCTGGAGGCAGGCTGGGGAATATTGCCGTCCCAAGGAGGAGTATGAGATAACCTGGGAGAAGGTAGAGAGGTGGTCGRTCGACCCAGGGAGAGTGCCAGAGCCCGCCTGGGATTCAATTGAGCAATGCGAAGAGGGATACCGGAGAATGGAGTCAGTTGTTTATTGTTTTTTGTCGGGGTCATCCTAATAAAGAGGAATATGTACGCTCACTACGCTGCGCTTTGGTCTACTTCATTCGACGGCCGTGACAGTCCAGGGTGTTCCTGAAAGGGTCATCTGGATAGTCAGTGCTGTGATTTTACAAAGTTCCAAATTATTTATCTGAAAACCTATTCTAAACATTTTGGYAGCAGTGTTTTGAATTAAATCCCTCCAGCGTGTAACAAACAGTCATGTAGTCTGTGTTTTTGACAGCTTGTATGTGTTGTCTGAGGGCAAAGTTTGAATTGGGACCCAGAAGTTAGATGTTTGTACCGTTGGGTGTGGGTTTTTAAAATTGTGTGTGAAGATTTGAGAAAATGTTGAGTTGTTCCAGGAATTGTGTCTAAGCAATTGAGAGAAACTGTAATATAGTATTTTCCCCTCTAAAACCAATGTTAAATATGCAACCAGTGGGGAAAAAACTCTAGATCACCTGTACTCCACACACCGAGACGTGTACAAAGCTCTCCCTCGCCCTCCATTTGGTAAATCCGACCACAACTCTATCCTCCTGATTCCTGCTTACAAGCAAAAATTTAAGCAGGAAGCACCAGTGACTCGGTCTATATAAAAGTGGTCAGATGAAGCAGATGCTAAACTACAGGACTGTTTTGCTATCACAGACTGGAACATGTTCCGGGATTCTTCCGATGTCATTGAGGAGTACACCACATCAGTCACTGGCTTTATCAATAAGTGCATCGAGGACGTCGTTCCCACCGTGACTGTACGTACATACCCCAACCAGAAGCCATGGAWTACAGGCAACATTCGCACTGAGCTAAAGGGTAGAGCTGCCGCTTCAAAGGTGCGGGACTCTAACCCGGAAGCTTACAAGAAATCCTGCTATGCCCTGCGATGAACCATCACACAGGCAAAGCGTCAATACAGGGCTACGATTGAATCAAACTACACCAGCTCCGGCGCTCGTCTTATGTGGCAGGGCTTGCAAACTATTACAGACTACAAAGGGAAGCACAGCCATGAGCTGCCCAGTGGCACGAGCCTACCAGACGAGCTAAATCACTTCTATGCTCGCTTCGAGGAAAGCAACACTGAAGCATGCATAGCCGTAGTCTACGTGAGTAAGACTTTTAAACAGGTCAACATTCACAAGGCTGCCGGGTCAGACGGATTACTAGGACGTGTGCTCCGGGCATGTGCTGACCAACTGACAGGTGTCTTCACTGACATTTTCAACATGTCCCTGATTGAGTCTGTAATACCAACATGTTTCAAGCAGACCACCATAGTCCCTATGCCCAAGAACACGAAGGCGACCTGCCTAAATGACTACCGACCCGTAGCACTCAAATCCATAGCCATGAAGTGCTTTGAAAGGCTGGTAATGGCTCACATCAACACCATTATCCCAGAAACCCTAGACCCACTCCAATTTGCATACCGCCCAAACAGATCCACAGATGATGCAATCTCTATTGCACTCCACCCTTTCCCACCTGGACAAAAGGAACACTTATGTGAGAATGCTATTCAAATCAAATCAAATGTTATTTGTCACATACACATGGTTAGCAGATGTTAATGCGAGTGTAGCAAAATGCTTGTGCTTCTAGTTCGACAATGCAGTAATAACCAACGAGTAATCAACCTAACAATTCACAAACTACTACCTTATACACACAAGTGTAAAGGGATGAAGAATATGTACATAAAGATATATGAATGAGTGATGGTACAGAACGGCATAGGCAAGATGCAGTAGATGGTATAGAGTACAGTATATACATATGAGAAGAGTAATGTAGGTATATAAACATAAAGTGCCATAGTTTAAAGTGGCTAGTGATACATGTATTACATAAGATGGCAAGATGCAGTAGATATATAGTACAGTATATACATATACATATGAGATGATTAATGTATGGTATGTAAACATTATATTAGTGCATTGTTTAAAGTGGCTGTGTTACATTTTTACATACATTTCCATCATTCCCATTATTAAAGTGGCTGAGTTGAGTCAGTATGTTGGCAGCAGCCACTAAATGTTAGTGGTGGCTGTTAACAGTCTGATGGCTTTGAGGTAGAAGCTGTTTTTCAGCTCTCTCGGTCCCTGCTTTGATGCACCTGTACTGACCTCGCCTTCTGGATGATAGCGGGGTGAACAGGCAGTGGCTCGGGTGGTTGTTGTCCTTGATGATCTTTATGGCCTTCCTGTGACATCGGGTGGTGTAGGTGTCCTGGAGGGCAGGTAGTTTGCCCCCGGTGATGCAGACCTCACTACCCTCTGGAGAGCCTTATGGTTGTGGACGGAGCAGTTGCTGTACCAGGCGGTGATACAGCCCGACAGGATGCTCTCGATTGTGCATCTGTAGAAGTTTGTGAGTGCTTTTGTGACAAGCCGAATTTCTTCAGCCTCCTGAGGTTGAAGAGGCTCGCTGCGCCTTCTTCACAACGCTGTCTGTTGGGTGGACCAATTCAGTTTGTCCGTGATGTTTACGCCGAGGAACTTAAAATGTACTACCCTCTCCACTACTGTCCCGTCGATGTGGATAGGGGGGTGCTCCTCTGCTGTTTCCTGAAGTCCACAATCATCTCCTTTGTTTTGTTGACGTTGAGTTGAGGTTATTTTCCTGACACCACACTCCGAGGGGCCTCACCTCCTCCCTGTAGGCCGTTCGTCGTTGTTGGTAATCAAGCCTACTACTGCAGTGTCGTCCGCAAACTTGATGATGAGTTTGAGGCGTGCATGGCCACGCAGTCGTGGTGAACAGGGAGTACAGGAGAGGGATCAGAACGCACCCTTGTGGGTCCCCAGTGTTGAGGATCAGCGGGGTGGAGATGTTGTTACCTACCCTCACCCAGGGTCTCGAGCTTGATGACGAGTTTGGAGGGTACTATGGTGTAAATGCTGAGCTGTAGTCGATGAAGAGCATTCTCACATAGGTATTCCTCTTGTCCAGATGGGTTAGGGCAGTGTGCAGTGTGTTGCGATTGCGTCGTCTGTGGACCTATTGGTCGGTAAGCAAATTGGAGTGGGTCTAGGGTATCAGTTAGGGTGGAGGTGATTATGGTCCTTGACTAGTCTCTCAAAGCACTTCATGATGACGGAAGTGAGTGCTACGGGCGGTAGTCGTTTAGCTCAGTTACCTTAGCTTTCTTGGGAACAGGAACAATGGTGGCCCTCTTGAAGCATGTGGGAACAGCAGACTGGGATAAGGATTGATTGAATATGTTTGTAAACACACCAGCCAGCTGGTCTGCGCATGCTCTGAGGACCCGGCTGGGAATGCCGTCTGGGCATGCAGCCTTGCGAGGGTTAACACGTTTAAATGTTTTACTCCCCTCGGCTGCAGTGAAGGTGTCAGTGGCACTGTATTGTCCTCAAATCGAGCAAAAAAGTTATTTAGTCTGTCTGGGAGCAAGACATCCTGGTCCGCGACGGGGCTGGTTTTCTTTTTGTAATCCGTGATTGACTGTAGACCCTGCCACATACCTCTTGTGTCTGAGCTGTTGAATTGCGACTGTACTTTGTCTCTATACTGGCACTTAGCTTGTTTGATTGCCTTGCGGAGAGAATAGCTACACTGTTTGTATTCGGTCATGTTTCCGGTCACCAGGTCATGCCCTGGTTAAAAGCAGTGGTTTGCGCTTTCAGTTTCGCGCGAATGCTGCCATCAATCCACGGTTTCTGGTTTGGGAATGTTTTAATCGTTGCTGTGGGTAAAACGCCGTCGATGCACTTTCTAATGAACTCGCTCACCGAATCAGCGTATTCGTCAATGTTGTTGTTGGACGCAATGCGGAACATATCCCAATCCACGTGATCGAAGCACTCTTGAAGCGTGGAATCAGATTGGTCGGACCAGCGTTGAACAGACCTGAGCGCGGGAGCTTCTTGTTTTAGTTTTTGTTTGTAGGCTGGAAGCAACAAAATGGAGTCGTGGTCAGCTTTTCCAAAAAGAGGGCGGGGGAGGGCCTTATATGCGTCGCGGAAGTTAGAATAACAATGATCCAGCGTTTTACCAGCCCTGGTAGCACAATCGATATGCTGATAGAATTTAGGGAGTTTTTGTTTTCAGATTAGCCTTGTTAAAATCCCCTGCTACAATGAATGCAGCCGCAGGATGTGTGGTTTCCAGTTTACATAGAGTCAGATAAAGTTCGTTCAGGGCCATCGATGTGTCTGCTTGGGGTGAATATATACGGCTGTGATTATAATCGAAGAGAATTCCCTTGGTAGATAATGCGGTCGACATTTGATTGTGAGGAATTCTAAGTCAGGTGAACAGAATGACTTGAGTTCCTGTATGTTGTTATGATCACACCACGTCTCGTTAATCATTAATCTCGTTAATCACCTCTTCTTACCAGAAAGATGCTTGTTTCTGTCGGCGCGATGCGTGAAGAAACCAGCTGGCTGCACCGACTCCGTTAGCGTCTCTCGAGTGAGCCATGTTTCCGTGAAGCAAAGATCGTGACAGTGTCTGATGTCTCTCTGGAATGCTACCCTTGCTCGGATTTCATCAACCTTGTTGTCAAGAGACTGGACATTGGCGAGTAGTATGCTAGGGAGTGGAGCGCGATGTGCCCGTCTCCGGAGCCTGACCAGAAGACCGCTTCATTTGCCCCTCTTACGGCATCGTTGTTTAGGGTCGCCGGCTGGGATCCGATCCATTGTCCTGGGTGGAAGGTAAAACACAGGATCCGCTTCGGGAGAGTCATATTCCTGGTCGTCATGATGGTGAGTTGACGTTGCTCTTATATTCAGTAGTTCCTCCCGACTGTATGTAATGAAACCTAAGATTGTATGTAAGAATGTAAGAATGTAAGAAATAACACGGAAAAAAACAAAATACTGCATAGTTTCCTAGGAACGCGAAGCGAGGCGGCCATCTCTGTCGGCGCCGGAATGACTACAGCTTAGCTTCATTGACTACAGCTCAGCGTTCAACACCATTGTGCCCTCAAAGCTCATCACTAAGCTAAGGATCCTGGGACTAAACACCTCCCTCTGCAACTGGATCCTGGACTTCCTGACGGGCCGCCCCCAGGTGGTGAGGGTAGGTAGCAAAACATCTTCCACGCTGATCCTCAACACTGGAGACCCCAGGGGTGCGTGTTCAGTCCCCTCCTGTACTCCCTCCTGTTCACCCACGACTGCATGGCCAGGCACAACTCCAACACCATCATTAAGTTTGCAGATAACACAACAGTGGCAGGCCTGATCACCGACAACGACGAGACAGTCTTTAGGGAGGAGGTCAGAGACCTGGCCGGGTGGTGCCAGAATAACAACCTATCCCTCAACGTAACCCAGACTAAGGAGATGATTGTGAACTACAGGAAATGGAGGACAGAGCGCTCTCCCAGTTTCATCGACGGGGCTGTAGTGGAGCAGGTTGAGAGCTTCAAGTTCCTTGGTGTCCACATCACCAACAAACTAGAATGGTCCAAACACCAAGACAATCGTGAAGAGGGCACGATGAAGTCTATTCCCCCTCAGGAAACTAAAAAGATTTGGCATGGGTCCTGAGATCCTCAAAAGGTTCTACAGCTGCAACATCGAGAGCATCCTGACTGGTTGCATCACTGCCTAGTACGRCAATTGCTCGGCCTCCGACCGCATGGCACTACATTGGGTAGTGCGTATGGCCCAGTACATCACTGGGGCTAAGCTGAGGAAGGCCCTAAAAATTGTCAAAGACCCCAGCCACCCCAGTCATAGACTGTTCTCTCTACTACAGCATGGCAAGCGGTACCGGAGTGCCAAGTCTAGGACAAAAAGGCTTCTCAACAGTTTTTACCCCCAAGCCATAAGTCTCCTGAACAGGTAATCAAATGGCTACCTGGACTATTTGCACTGTGCCCCCCCCCCCCCCCCAACCCCTCTTTTACACTGCTGCTACTCTCTGTTCATCATATATGCATAGTCACCTTAATCATATCTACATGTGCATACTACCTCAATCAGCCCAACTCACTGGTGTCTGTATGTAGCCTTTGCACTATTGGTTAGAGCCTGTAAGTAAGCATTTCACTTTAAGGTCTACACCTGTTGTATTCGGCGCACGTGACAACTTTGATTTGATTTGATTAAACAGTCTAATTAAATCTCCCTGAGTTGCTGTACAAAGTTACACTATCTGTGGAATAAGCTGTTTTTGAGATACCATTTTCAGCATGTAATTGCAATATGCACCTTGTATTACACATTGATTCACCTTCAGAATAGGTCTAGTTAAGACCACGTTCTGTTATGGGAGAACATCATGGATTTTCTACTTGAAAAATAGCAATTACATACAGTTGTGAACTTACACATTTCCCCGTCAGGATTGTATAAAATGATTATATCATTATTTGGCCTCTTTAAAAGCAAACTGTATAAAAGAGAGTATGAACACATATTCTAACAATGATTGATGGTGTGGAGAACTGCTTCATTTACTGAATTGTACAATTCATTATTTGATGTGGCACCTCAAATAAAATCCCTGAATATTTTGAATCAACCAAATAGCTTTTGAGTAGAGCTATGCACAACAGTAAGACTTTTATATTCATTCTTGCAAAACAGTTTGCTGATGAGTGTGACATGCATCGTCTTTTTTTGCAGCACCCAACTTCCATGTGACCATAAGGAATTAGTCTAGTCACAAAAGGCTGTGGTTCTTTCGGCACAGATGCTAGCTTTTTTTCAATTGCTAACAAGCATCAGTCAATACTGAAGCCACTTTTTCAAAACTCCTCACACAGTCTGCATTACCAACATGCRTCTTGGCCAAACAGTTAAACTCATCTCCAAAACTCACTCAAACCTCCAAATCACTTCATACATGTCTCAAAATAAGCTTGTTCGACCATAACACTGGCAACAATTCTCACTCAGAAAGCATACATTGTCACTCATAACACACTGACCTAAAAAACACTAACAAGGAGCATTACGTAAATTATGAACTTTTCTCTTTTGAAGTTTGAATGATTTTACACATAATTCAGTATTTTATTATAGAATAAGAATAACACCTTTTCACTTTATTGATTGTATTAAAGTATATGTAGCAAGAATGAATCAGAAGCAGCAATTTGCTTCAATAGCCTTTATTTTTCTATATCTTTGCATATAGTAATGTACTTGTGAAAAATAAAAAGTTGAAACAAAAATTCCTGGGCTGCAATAATAATTATCGAAAAAAACAACATGTATAGTATAATCACTCATACTGTACAGTACTGTGAGGGTTCTAGTTCTCATCAACATGTATAATATAATCACTCATACTGTACAGTACTGTGAGGGTTCTAGTTCTCATCAACATGTATAGTATAATCACTCATACTGTACAGTACTGTGAGGGTTCTAGTTCTCATCAATATGTATAGTATAACCACTCATACTGTACAGTACTGTGAGGGTTCTAGTTCTCCCTCTCTCTTGCATTTGGCCACAAGTTCTCATCAACATCACATATTATGTCTTCTCTGGTGATGCATCTTGGAAAGTATCTTCTGGAATTTCTAATCCAACCCTGGCAGTCTTCAGGAGAAGTGTCTCTACACCCTGGCAGTCTTCAGGAGAAGTGTCTCCACACCCTGGCAGTCTTCAGGAGAAGTGTCTCCACACCCCACATTCATGGTATCCAGTAAGGACATCTGGTCATGTGGATGATGGTCATTAACCTTCAACCTCCACGCAGAGAAAAACTCCTCTACGGGGTTTAGGAAGGGGGAGTATGGAGGCAGGAATAGTTCTGACATCCTGGGATGTGCAGCAAACCAGTTTGACTGCAGCAGAGTGGTGTAATGCCACATTATCTCACACAACAACGAAGGTAGGGGAGTTTCTTGCCCCTCTCTCCTCCGCTGGCACGAGTCGATAATGCAGGTCATCCAGAAAATAAATGAGCCTCTCTGTATTGTAGGGACCAATGAATGTTTTGTGTAACAGCAAACCATCATTGGACAGTGCTGCACACATTGTAATGTTAGCTCCTCTCTGGCCTGGGACATCCGCGGTTGCTCTCTGTCCAATCACATTTCTTCCCCTGCGGTGTGTTTTTGCCAGGTTGAATCTAGCTTCATCCACAAAGATGAATGTATGTGCAGTTTGCCTGGCTTCCTTCTCCATTACTCTAAAATACAGTAAATCCAGAGTTGAACGGTACTTTACATTATGCATAGCTGTTTGGTTATTGAACCGACATCTTACCTGGACATATTGATACCGGAGTTCTTTCACACATTCCCCGTTTCTCTCAAGGGGTACAGTGTACAACTGCTTCATCCTTATTTTATGTTTCTCTGGGACTCTGGTTGTCGTTGTGCTGACCGTATTTACATTCCCAAAAGTGATATTGTCTGCCAACACTCTGTCCCGAATTTCCTGCAGTTTTATTGCATTGTTGCCAATTACCATGTCAACAATGGCAATGTCCGGTGCATCTGATAATATTCTACCTCTCCCTCCTGTGGGAGCCAACCTTTGGATCCTACTGAAAGACACAAAACAATCAATATATTTCAAAATGTCAGTACATGTAAAAATGTGAACATACTGTATTGTACTATAATATGTAGTTCAATTATCATTGAAGGATGCACATCTCACCTGTTGGTTCGCCGGAAAATTYGTACTATTGATGCAACTGTTGAACGCTGCAGATTTGGTTGCACCCTTAAACCGGCCTCTCTCAGAGACATTGGGGACCGTATCTCATCAGAGACCACCACTCTTGGTCATCCACTCCTTTGTCCTCCACGCATTCTCCCTCTCCCTGCCACTCTTCTTTCCCCACCAACCTGACTTCCTTGATTCATGTTTCCAAAGCCGTCCTCTGTCTGTTTCGTAACGAGACTAAAAACAGGACACTTGGGCAGGCTTTCAGCTGAAATTGCAATCAGCTGTGTTTGGAATGATTAAATATTCTGCTGAGATTTTCTATATGTTTCAATCTGGTTACTGCAGAAATGCACAACATTTGCCATTATTCTGTTTTGAATGTGTTTTTAACAGATTTGGAAACGGTGTGTTAGCATTTGAAAACATGTGGTGCAAATCTATAGTTTTGCAGGTGATGAAGTATGAATGAGAAAAGAGTTCATGGATTTCGGAGAATGTGGTCATTGTGTGAAAGCAATGAAAAATTATTCACAGTTTGGCCCATGTACACATCTGTTTTGCTGACTGAGTGAAGAGTTTTGACAATGTGACTTCAGTTTTGACCAACGCATGTTAGCAATTGAAAAAAACTGTAAGAGCACTGAGGCTGCGTTTACACAGGCAGCCCAATTCTGATTTCTTTGCCCAATTATGGGAAAAATATCTAATCTGATTGGTCAAAAGACCAGTTGGTGGCAAAAAATCAGTATTGGGCTGACTGTGTAAACACAGCCAATGAGAGCCCTTAGTGGAAAGCTGAAGGTCACCTTTGTCTCATAAAGGATTGTGACAAGAGGAAATTAGGTTTGGCCAGATCTATTCAAAAGTCATGTTCATTCCATTAGTGCTAGTCAGAAAAAATCTGAAAGGCGCCACATCAAATGATGAGATGTACGTTTCAGTAAATGAAGCATTTCTCCACACCATCAATCATTGATTTGAACATTTGTTCATGCTCTCTTTTATACAGTTTGCTTTCAAAGAGGCCAAATAATGATATATTAATTTCATACAATCCTCCGCTAGTACAATCATTGTAACTTAATGTATTGTTGAAATGATGCTGGCTATTAACTGTTCTCTGTGTTATTGATAAGGATAACTATAATATACACTACCATTCAAACGTTTGGGGTCACTTAGAAATGTCTTTGTTTTGAAAGAAAAGCACATTTTTTGTCCATTAAAATAACATCAAATTGATCAGAAATACAGTGTAGACATTAATGTTGCAAATGACTATTATAGCTGGAAACGGCTGATTTTTAATGGAATATCTACATAGGTGTACAGAGGCCCATTATCAGCAACCATCACTCCTGTGTTCCAATGGCACGTTGTGTTAGCTAATCCAAGTTTATGATTTTAAAAGGCTGTAAAATCTGGGTTTTACAACGAAGCCATGGTCACAAATAGCACCAAAATGTCCGKAGAAATTTTAGACAGCCACGTAATCTAACAGAAAAACTCATCATAAACTTTGCTGAAAAATACTAGTTGCATATATAATTAAAGATACACTGGTTCTTAATAAAACCGCTGTGTTAGATTTAAAAAAATAACTTTAGTACAAAGCACAGCATGCAATAATCTGAGACAGCGCTCAGCCATTCTCCGCCATGTTGGAGTCCAAAGAGTCCACAAAAATACGAAATAACATCATAAATATTCCCTTACCTTTAATGATCTTTCATCAGAATGCAGTGCAAGGAGTCCTAGTTCCACAATAAATCGTTGTTTTGTTTTAGAATGTCCATTTCTTCTGTAGAATTAGCAACTTTGGGTAGCATAGTGGAGCTCACGTGTCCATGAAGATTTTACGCATGAACGAAAAATTCAAAAAGTCATAATAATAGTCGAATAAACTGGTCAAACTCAGTTGATAATCCATCTTTAGGATGTTTTTCAGAAATCAATCCAATAACGTCCCAGACGGAGCATTTCTTCGTGTCTACCTAACGCATTGCAGAAAACGATGTGACAAACCCTAGTGCGTAGCCAGGTACCACCAATATGGCTGACCTCTCACTCCAACGAGTCCCATCCGGTCCCAGAAAAAGCTAGAGACTTTATTCCACGTTCTACTGCCTGTTGACATCTAGTGGAAGGCGTATGAAGTGCATACAGATCCATAAATACAGTTTTTTTTGATTGCTTAAGCACGATTTTCAAAACAGGGCCCGTGTTTTCAAAACACTACACACAATTAGCACAACCACACACCCAATTAGCAAAACACTACAGATCCTTTGCAAAATTAAACACTCTTGTAAAAACTATACACTTCTTTTTAAAAACCACACTTTGTTACCATATGAAACACACACGTTTCACATTACTATACTCTGTTTGCACGAGTTACACTCTGCTGTGATAAACCTAAAACACTTTTAGCACTTCTACTTCCCTATGATTAGAGTAGGCTACTATCAACAAAGTACAAATATAATGTCAATTCACCAAACACTACACAAGACCAATGTTGCAGACTGAAGAAACTCATTTATTTCTTAACACGCCCAAATTCTTGACATGGAGAATCATAATACTGTAACCAAACGTCACTTTACCTATTGTAAGTTCAAAAAAATAAAATAAATAACTAGACATTGTCTCTTCGCCTAGCTGGATCTGGCCAGAGAATTTCATCAACATCGCAGGCAATGTTGTCATTAGCAAGACACCTTGGAAAGAAACATCTTGAATGACGAATCCATCCTTGCATTGCTGCTACCTCCAGCTGGTCACAGGCCTCCTCCATGGCTTGGATGAGGGGTACCTCAGCCTGGAGACGGAGATCATATACCTTCCACCACCATGCCGGGAAGAAACTCTTCTATAGGGTTGAGGAATGGAGAGTATGGTGGAAGATATAGGACGGTGAAATGTGGATGTTGCTGAAACCAGTTCTGAACCAGAGCAGAGCGGTGGAAAGACACATTGTCCCAGACAACAATGTATTGCATATGATCGATTTGATTTGCTGCTGTTATGTTGTGCAATTGGTCCAAGAATGTAAGTATGAGTGCTGTGTTGTAAGGGCCCATATGGGCATGGCGGTGGAGGACCCCATTCTGTGTAATGGCTGCACAGAGTGTTATATTACCCCCACGTTGCCCTGGGACATTGACTATAGCCCTGTGGCCAATGATGTTTCTTCCCCTCCTTCGTGTTCTCGTCAGGTTGAACCCAGCCTCATCTACGTAAATGAACTCATGCTGGATCTCCTCTCCATCCATTCGTAAAACTCTCTGAAAAACAGTGTCAGGCAAAATTGTGTAGTTCAGTGTAGATCTAGTATACATATTACAGTACAGTAAAAGATTATGAGACAGTATGCAAGATCACACTGCTAAAGTGAATACATACCTCTGCATAATCATGCCGCAGTCGTTTCACCTTTTCGGAATTGCGCTCGAAAGGCACTCGATAAATTTGCTTCATTTGAATATGTTTTTTTTTTAGGATGCGTGCCAGTGTTGATGTTGAGACCTGATGGATATCATTGAAAATGGCGTGGTTATTGACAATGTTAGCTTGGAGCTGCTTGAGTGTTATAGCATTGTTGGCCAAAACCATGTTTACTATCTCCCTCTCTTGCTGTTCTGTGAACATAGGAGGCCTTCCCCCTTGTCGTCCCTGACCCTCAATCCTAAAAAAAAAAAACAGTATACAATAGTACAGTAATTTCACAGGAAAAGGTAACAGAAGTGCTGATAGTGCATAGAATACAGTACTGTAAGCAGTTACTGAAACCGTGCAGATGTTTTTGATATGATGATATTTTTACAATACCTATTTTCCAGTCGAAATGTTCTCATCACACTTGCCACTGTATATCGGCTTAGATTTGGCTGTACTCGCACCTGTCTCTTATACACATCTAGATGTGTATAAGAGACAGGTGTTTGCACACCTGATGACTGTGTTGAACCAATTGGTTGGACGGTGTGGTAATTTGACAGTCAGTGCTTTGGTATTGCAAGGACGTGACTTCATGATAGATTTTTGTGTGTAATGTATTTTAAGTGTGTTTAGTGTTTTGCAAATCACTGTGTGTAGAGTTTTGCAACAAGTGTGAGGTTGACAATGTGCTTATAGTTGTGCAAATATGGGCTGATGTTTTGCTTCTTGAGTGTAAGGTTTTGCTAATAGTGTACTACTTTTAATTTTAGTGTGTAAGCAATCCAAAAAAACTGTAAAAGACAATTGAATAGGCAATGCCTTTCACAGAGACCCATTTCAGAATTTTCACTTCCTGTTTGGAAGTTTGCCTGCCAAATGAGTTCTGTTTTACTCACAGATATAATTCAAACAGTTTTAGAAACTTCAGAGTGTTTTCTATCCAATAGTAATAATAATATGCATATCATATGATCTAGGACAGAGAACGAGGCCGTTTAAATTGGGCACGATTTTATCCAGAAGTGAAAAGAGCGCCCCCTATTAAGAAGAAGTTTTAAACAGCTCGTAAGATTCCAGAAAATGTCATGGCTTTAGAAGCTTCTGATAGGCTAATTTACATGATTTGAGTCAATTGGAGGTGTACCTGTGGATGTATTTCAAGGCCTACCTTCAAACTCAGTGTATCTTTGCTTGACATCATGGAATATCAAAAGAAATCAGCCAAGACCTGGTTTATCCTTGGGAGCAATTTCCAAACGCCTGACGGTACCACGTTCATCTGTACAAAACAATAGTATGCAAGTATAAACACCGTGGGACCACGCAGCCGTCGTACCGCTCAGGAAGGAGATGCGTTCTGTCTCCTAGAGATGAACGTACTCTGGTGCGAAAAGTGCAAATCCATCCCAGAACAACAGCAAAGGACCTTGTGAAGATGCTGGAGGAAACAGGTACAAAAGTATCTATATCTGTAACGGCTTTCTTCCTGGGATGAAGGAGAGGACCAAAACGCAGCGCGGCTAGTGTTCAACATGTTTAATAACAAAGAGAACGATAACACTTACAAACTACAACACAATAAATGTGAAAACCGAGACAGTCCTATCTGGTGCAGAACACAAAGACAGGAAACAACCACCCACAAACCCCAACACAAAACAAGCCACCTAAATATGGTTCCCAATCAGAGACAATGACAAACACCTGCCTCTGATTGAGAACCATATCAGGCATACATAGAAATGGACAAACTAGACACACAACATAGAATGCCCACCCAGCTCACGTCCTGACCAACACTAAAACAAGTAAAACACACAAGAACTATGGTCAGAACGTGACAATATCCACAGTAAAACGAGTCCAATATCGATATAACCTGAAAGGCCGCTCAGCAAGGAAGAAGCCACTGCTCCAAAACCGCCATAAAAAAAGCCAGACTCCGGTTTGCTACTGCACATGGGGACAAAGATTGTACTTTTTGGAGAAATGTCCTCTGGTCTGATGAAACACAAATAGAACTGTTTGGCGATTAATGACCATCAGTATGTTTGGAGGAAAAAGGGGATTGCTTGCAAACCGAAGAACACCATCCCAACCGTGAAGCACGGGGGTGGCAGCATCATGTTGTGGGGGTGCTTTGCTGCAGGAGGGACTGTTGCACTTCACAAAATAGATGGCGTCATGAGGGAGGAAAATTATGTGGATATATTGAAGCAACATCTCAAGACATCAGTCAGGAAGTTAAAGCTTGTTCGCAAATGGGTCTTCCAAATGGACAATGACCCCAAGCATACTTCCAAAGTTGTGGCAAAATGGCTTAAGGACAACAAAGTCAAGGTATTGAGTGCCATCCACAAAGCCCTTGACCTTCAAGTCTCTATAGAAAAGTTTTGGGCAGAACTGAAAAAAGCGTGTGCGAAAGGAGGCCTGCAATCCCAACTCAGTTACACCAGCTCTGTCAGGAGGAATGGGCCAAATTCACCCAACTTATTCTGTGAAGCTTGTGGAAGGCTACCTGAAACCTTTGACACAAGTTAAACAATGTAAAGGCAATGCTACCAAATACTAATTGAGTGTATGTAAACTTCTGACCCACTGGGAATGTGATGAAAGAAATAAAAGCTGAAATAAATCATTCTCTCTACTATTATTCTGACATTTCACATTCTTAAAATAAAGTGGTGATCCTAACTGACCTAAGACAGGGAATTCTTACTTGGATTAAATATCAGGAATTGTGAAAAACTGAGTTTAAATGTATTTGGCTAAGGTGTATGTAAACTTCCGACTTCAACTGTATATACATATAGTATATCCTCAACACACAAGAGGCTAGGCTAAATAAAACAAACAGGGATTGATTTGACAGATCCTAACAAAGCAATACTGTAGACTCTGTAAAAGCCTCTCCATCTCTTCCCTATGACTGTGTTCCAGCTCAGTATAATTACTCTTAGAACAACTGTTTTGAGAAACATTTCAATAAAGCCATCCCATAAAAGCGTGCTTCAATAAAAGAAATTGACAATCCAGAGAGGGATTTGCTCTGTGCCAGATGTCTTATTGAAAACCTATGCTCCAGACTTCCATTTCCAATCCCACAACACCCTAAGCGTATTACTGAAAACATTATTTCACTTTCAGACTTAGACTAAAATTGGGATGGGAGAGGGACTGTTGTGTTTTGACTAGCTTCTCTGGGTCTTTCTGGCCTGACTTGCCAGTTATCTAAGGTCAAGGAATGGCACAGTGCAGTGTTATATGCGGTATATTGCAACCATGGCAGACTGATTCCTCATTGTGACAGGCTAATTAGGTAAAAAGCATCTAAAAGCATTCTGAACACTCTTGGCTCTGTGAAGAGTAAAGGCCAGGTTTAAAGAGGACCTCCCGGTCACAGACCTCCAGAGGGAACGCAATCTTTAAATAGGACTTCAGATACTTTTCTCAGAGTATAGCTTGGCTGCTATAGATTTTCAGAGACATTGTTACAGTCAGGTCGTACCAGGTCATGGAAACTCCTTTAGCCCTAGTGGCTCAAATGCTTTAGCTACAGTGTGGCCCTGGTAGTGAACATTGTGGTTTAATCCATGCCCTGAAACCACCTTCTACACAGGCCTAATTGTTTCCTCTATAATCTATCGGGATAGCAAGTCACGGAGAGCGTTATCAGATCAACCCCAATGCCATGCCATTCTCCTACATACAGATCTATACAGCGGGTCAATGTCTAGAGCACCTGCTATTTGCTACTCTCAAACAGAGAGAAGAGGGAACGTACTGTACTGTACATGGCATATCCAGTCATCTCTAAGTAACACGTTACATTAAATGTTTTTATTAATTGTACAAACCTTAAGTACGTACATGGGTAACTGCATACAGTCAAGTCCAAAATTATTGCCACCCTTGCTAAAGATGAGCAAAAAATACTATATACAATAAATAATCTATATTGTATGCAAAAAAATAGGGGGAAATTATATCATTTAATACTAATAGAATTGCTCAAAGAAGGAGATTTTGTTTAATAACTTCAATAGTGAAGAGGAGACTCCGAGATGCTGGCCTTCTAGGCAGAGTTGCAAAGAAAGAGCCGTATCTCAGACTGGCCAATAAAAATAAAAGATTAAGATGGGCAAAAGAACACAGACACTGGACAGAGATATGGCTTTTTCTTTGCGACTCTGCCTAGAAGGCCAGCATCCTGGAGTCATCTCTTCACTGTTGACGTTGAGACTGGTGTTTTGCGGGTTCTATTTAATCGAGACACGCTATCGGAGTCGGCACAGCCAGCTGGTTTCTTCATGCATCGCGCCGACAGAAACAAGCATCTTTCTGGTAAGAAGAGGGGTGGGGGGGATATGCCTCATGATTAACGAGACGTGGTGTGATCATAACAACATACAGGAACTCAAGTCCTTCTGTTCAACGGACATATTCAATCAATCCTTATCCCAGTCTGCTGTTCCCACATGCTTCAAGAGGGCCACCATTGTTCCTGTTCCCAAGAAAGCTAAGGTAACTGAGCTAAATGACTACCGCCCCGTAGCACTCACTTACGTCATCATGAAGTGCTTTGAGAGACTAGTCAAGGACCATATCACCTCCACCCTACCTGATGGGCCACCCTCAGGTGGTGAGGGTAGGTAACCAAATCTCCACCACCGCGTGATCCTCAACACTGGGGCCCCACAAGGGTGCGTTCTGAGCCTCTCCTGTACTCCCTGTTCACCCACGACTGGCGTGGCTTGCACGCCTCGCAACTCAATCATAAGTTTGCAGACGACACTACAGTGGTAGGCTGATTACCAAAACGCGAGACGGCTACAGGAGCGAGGTGAGGGCCGCTCCGGAGTCTGGTGTAGTGGAAAATACTTCAGCACTTCAACGTCAACAACAACAGGAGAATGATTGTGGACTTCAGGGAACAGGCACGAGGAGCACCCCCCTATCCACATCGACGGGCAGTAGTGGAGAGGTAGTAAGTTTTAAGTTCCTCAGTGGTACACATCACGGGACACACTGAATTGGTCCACCCACACGGACAGCGTGGTAAGAAGGCGCAGCGCCTCTTCAACCTCAGGAGGCTGAAGAAATTCGGCTTGTCACCAAAAGCACTCACAAACTTCTACAGATGCACAATCGAGAGCATCCTGTAGGCTGTATCACCGCCTGTAAGGCTACTGGTCCACCCACAACCGTAAGGCTCTCCAGAGGGTAGTGAGGTATGCACAACGCATCACCGGGGGCAAACTACCTGCCCTCCAGGACACCTACACCACCCGATGTCACAGGAAGGCCATAAAGATCATCAAGGACAACAACACCTGAGCACTGCCTGTTCACCCCGCTATCATCCAGAAGGCGAGGTCAGTACGGTGCATCAAAGCAGAGACCGAGAGACTGAAAAAACAGCTTATATTCAAGCCATCAGACTGTTAAACACCACACTAACATTTAGTGGTCTGCTGCCAACATACTGGATCAACTCCAGCCACTTTAATAATGGAAAATTGATGTTAAAAAAAGTTTCACTAGCCACTTTAACAATGCACTTTATATAGTTTACATACCTTACATTACTCATCTCATATGTTATATACTGTACTCTATACCATCTACTGCATCTGCCATCTTTAAGTAATAATGTATCACTGCCACTTAAACAATGCCACTTTTATATGTTACATACCTACATTACTCATTCTCATATGTATATACTGTACTCAATAACCATCTACTGCACATTGCCATATGCCGTTCTGTACCATCACTCATTCTATATTTTTATGTACATATTCTTCATCCTTTTACACTTGTGTGTATAAGGTAGTTGTTGTGAAATTGTTAGGTTAGATTACTCGTTGTTATTACTGCATTGTCGGAACTAGAAGCCAAAGCATTTTGCTACACTCACATTAAACATCTGCTAACCATGTGTATGTGACAAATAAAATTTGATTTGATTTGATTTAATGAAGCTGCCATTGAGGACCTGTGCGGCATCTGTTTCTCAGACTAGACACTCTAATGTACTTGTTCTCTTGCTCAGTTGTGCACCGAGGCCTCCCACTCCTCTTTCTATTCTGGTTAGAGCAGTTTGCTCTGTTCTGTTGAAGGAGAGTAGTACACACGCTGTACGAATCTCAGTTTCTTGGCAATTTCTGTCGCATGGAATATCCTTAATTTCTCAAAACAAGAAGAGACTGACGAGTTTCAGAAGAAAGTTATTTGATTCTGGCCATTTTGAGTCGTAATCGAACCCACAAATGCTGATGCTCCAGAATACTCAACTAGTCTAAAGAAGGCCAGTTTTATTGCTTCCTTAGCAGGACAACATGTGCTAACATAATTGCAAAAGGTTTTTCTAATGATCAATAGCCTTTTAAAATGATCAACTGTGGATAGCTAACACAACGTGCCATTGGAAGAGTGATGGGTGCTTATAATGGGCCTCTGGAAGCCAACTAGTAAGTTGAAGTCAGAAGTTTACATACACCTCAGACAAATTTAAAGTCAGTTTTTCACAATTCCTGACATTTAATCCAGTAAAAAATTCCCTGTCTTAGGTCAGTTAGGATGCATCACCTTATTTTAAGAATGTGAAATGAATAATAGTAGAGAGAATGATTTATTTCAGCTTTTTATTTCTTTCATCACATTCCCAGTGGTCAGAAGTTCACATACACCAATTAGTATTTGGTAGCATTGCCTTAAATGTTTTACCTTGGTCAAACGTTTCAGGTAGCATCCACAAGCTTCCCCCAATAAATTGGGTGAATTTTGGCCCATTCCTCTTGATAGATCTGGTTGTAACTGAGTCAGGTTTTGAGGCTCTTGCTCGCACACACTTTTTCAGTTCTTCCACACATTTTCTATAGGATTGAGGTCAGGGCTTTGTGTGGCCACTCCAATACCTTGACTTTGTTGTCCTTAAGCCATTTTGCCACAACTTTGGATTTGAATTAGCCTATCAGAAGCTTCTAAAGCCATGACATAATTTTCTGGAATTTCCAAGCTTTAAAGTCACAGTCAACTTAGTGTATGTATACTTCTGACCCTCTGGAACTTTGAGTACAGTGAATATAAGTGACAATAATCTGTCTGTAAACAATTGTTGGAAAAATTACTTGTGTCATGCACAAAGTAGATGCCCTAACCGACTTGCCAAAACTATAGTTAGTTAATTAACAAGAAATGTGTGGAGCGGTTGAAAAACTAGTTTTAATGACTCCAACATAAGTGTATGTAAACTTCCGACTTCAACTATAGATATTCCATAAAAAAATCTATCTATTCAGTAGTCATTTACAACAATTTTATTTTTATTTTTATTATTAATATTTTTTTTAGGGGGGGTTTTGTTTTTTAAAGATAGTTGTCAAACTTACGGGCACCCCTAACAATTCTTATAAATAAAATCAAACAAAATTACATCTGCATTAACATTGTACTTTTAAAGTTAATCTCTGCTTAATAAGGAACTATATTGTGAAATTCCATGGTTACCTGTTTCATTGGGGTATTGAAATTAGGTAACACAACTGTAAAATCCCTTTGTAATCCATCACCATGGGAAAAGCCAAAGAGCTCAAAAACAAAAAGAGAGAACTGGTTGTTGACCTTCATAAATCAGGCAAAAAGGAAATATGTATACCACTTACAACTGTTAGTGCAACAAATAACAAGTAAAAAAAAAGAAGAAATACTAAGAAGAAGAAGTTTACAACCACTGGCACAGTGATAAACTTGCCTGGTAATGGATGCAAGTCTATGTTATCCCTAMGTACAAKGAGGAAGATGGTTCGGGAGGCAAAGAAAAATCCAAGGGCCAAATCTATTCTTAGAAAAGGGTTCCATAAAGGTTCTTCGGCTGTCCCAATAGGATAACCCATTTTGGTTCCATGTAGAACCCTTTTTGGTTCCAGGTATAACCCTTTTTGGTTCCAGGTATAACATGTAAGGGTTCTACCTGGAACCAAACAGGTTCTTCAAAGGGTTATCCTATGGGGACAGACGAAGAACCCTTTTAAGTTCTAGATAGCACCTTTTACAGAAAATAACCTCATACCTACTGTAAAATACCGTTGTGGATCTTATGGGGCTATTTTGCTTCCACTGGTCCTGGTGCTCTTGTTAAGGTGAACATTATCATAAACTTTACATTTTAGTAATTTAGCAGATGCGACAATAGTGAGTGCATACAATCGAACCCACAACCCTGGCGTTACAAGTGCCATGCTCTACCAAGTGAGCCACACGGTACTTTACTAAGAACCAGGACATTTTTGCCAAAAACCTGGATCTTCCAGCAAGACAATAACCCCAAGCACACATAAAAATTCACAAAGAAATGGTTAATTGTTCACAAAACAAGAATTGTACAATGGCCATCTCAGTCTATGAACTTGAACCCCATTGAAACCCAGTGGTTTGAATTGAAGAGGGCAGTCCATAAGCGCAGACTGAAGGATATCAAGGATCTGGAAAGATTATGTTTGGAGGAATGGTCCCTCCCAATGTGTTCTCCAATCTCAGAAAACATTTTTGAAAAAGGCCCTGTGCTGTTATCCGCGCAAGGAGAGAGTGCCTGAGTACTGAAAAAAGGGTTGTCAAAATTATTGCCACCCCTTTTATCAATACTCAGGCACTCTCGGTATCTTTTTTAGATTTAATTGTATTACTTGTTAACTAACAGCGAAAGCAATCCAAGCTTTGGTGAGTGTATCAATCAATGCTAGAGCAGTTAGCCTTATATTAGCTTGGTTAGCTTGGTCACGAAAGTCAGAAAAGCAATCAAATTAATCGCTTACCTTTGATAATCTTCGGATTTTGCACTCACGAGACTCCCAGTTACACAACAAATGTTATTTTTGTTCGATAAATATTACTTTTATAACAAAAAAACGCCATTTGGGTTGCGCGTTATGTTCAGAAAACCAAAGCCTCGTTCCGTTCGACGAAAATTCCAAAAAGTATCCATAATGGTCGTAGAAACATGTCAAATGTTTTTTATAATCAATCCTCGGGTTGTTTTTAACAAACATAATCGATAATATTTCAACCGGACCGTAACCTATTCAATAAGAGAGAAAACGTATTCAATTAGAGAAAAAGAAAATGGAGAGCTACCCCTCTGGTTGATACCCCTTTAAATGGAAGAAAGATTATAAAAAACGTTTGACATGTTTCTGTGGACATTATGGATATAATTTGGAATTTTGGTCTGCGTTGTCATGACCGCTCTTTCCGGTGGATTCCTGGGCATAACGCAGCAAACTAACGGAGGTATTTGGATATAAAAATTATCTTTATGGAACAAAAGGAACATTTGTTGTCTAACTGGGAGTCTCGTGAGTGAAAACATCTGAAGATCATCAAAGGTAAACGATTAATTTGATTGCTTTTCTGATTTTCATGACCAAGTTACCTGATGCTAAGTGTACTTATTGTTTTGTCAAGCGATCGATAAACTTACACAAACGCTTGTATTGCTTTCGCTGTAGAGCATAATTTCAAAATCTGAGACGACAGGTGGATTAACAAAAGGCTAAACTGTGTTTTGCAATATTGCACTTGTGATTTCATGAATATGAATATTTTCTAGTAATATTATTTACCTGTGGCGCTATGCTAGTCAGCGTTTCTGATGACAATTATCCCGGATCCGGGATGGGTGGTTCAGAAAGGTAAAAAAAAGAAATAATAATCTGACCCATAGCGTCAAGAGGTTTTAAACAAAATCTCCTTCTCTGAGCAATTGTATTCATATAGTATTAGTAAAAAATCATATATATTGAATACAATATAGCTCAATATTTGTATTATTTATTTCATACAGTCGTTTTTGCTCATCTTTATCAAGGTTGGCAATCATTTTGGACCTGACTGTAAATTTAAAACTTGTTTTATGCCTCACCGTGGTTTTGTTTTTCTTTTTTTTATGTAGTGTCATGAATCATGACTGAATCAGCACGTTGAAGGGACAACATAGGGTTCGTGATGTGAGGAGAGAAAAAACCTGCTGATGCTAAGCTAAGAGCACACGCTCCATGGGAAGTGTCTGCGCTGTGGGCAGTGGCGCTGTGGATGGCCAAATGGCCAGGCACCACCACCAATATGGCCTTTAGTAAGAGCCAACAGAGACTGACTCATCGCTAAAGGTTTAATCAGAGGAAACACATATGGGTAGAAAATATATCATATTAACTTTTGCATCAAAGTCCCCATGCATGGAATGGACAGATCACCATACTGACAAGGAATATCATGGCTCTGGGTAGCAGTGGTTCAATCTTCTCAGTGCAACACTTGGGATAATGGGACAAAACGTATTTCTCACCCCTGTATTGAGGTACATTTTCCAAGCCATATCTTAATCTTCACAGTAAATCTGTCTGACCCTCTTCGAAAAAATGGTTCCATAAAGGTTATTCAGCTGTCCCCATAGAATAACCCTTTTTGGTTCCAGGTAGAACCCTTTTGGTTCCAAGTAGAACCCTCTCGGGAAAGCTTTCTACATGGAACCCAATAGGGTTATACCTGGAACTGTCACGTTCTTCAAAATGAGAGGACCATGGTGCAGCGTGCATTGAGTTCCACATCTTTTTAATACAAAGTGAAACTAGAAACAAAACAACACAGACCGTGACGTCATAGTGCCCAAACACACTAACACAAACAATATCCCACAAAGCAGGTGGGAGATAGGGCTTCCTAAATATGATCCCCAATTAGAGGCAACGATTACCAGCTGCCTCTAATTGGGAACCATACAAAACCACCAACATAGAAATACATATTCTAGAAACCCCCCTAGTCACACCCTGACTTACACCACTATAGAGAATCCAAGGGCTCTCTATGGTCAGGGCGTGACAGGAACCAAAAAAGGGTTCTTCAAAGGGTTGGGGAAAAACCCATTCATGTTCTAGATAGCACCTTTTTTTCTAAGAGTGTAGTGCAGCTGTAAGCAAGTGGGTCAGATCTGCTGGCTAATCATCACCAGACCTACAATAACATCCCTCCCCACTACTGGCTAACATGCAACTTTACTTCACAGAAAAACTGTGATGTTTTTTTATTTTTATTTTATTTCACCTTTATTTAAGTAGGCGACTACTATTTATGTCAAGAAGAATAGCATGCAGAAATCACAAAATGGCCTGAGATGGCTATAATAACACGCCATTAGATTACTCAATGTTTCATATAGCCTGACGGCTACGACACATAGAATTTCTCAATCTTTCGTAAGGCCTATAACGGCTGTCACCAGGGCAACACAGAATCCCAAAATGGGCACACTACATGCAATTCGAAATTGTGCACTCGTAAGGAAAAGACCAACAAATACAGTATTGGCAACGAGGAAAAGCTCAGCACCGTTTAACATTCGCCCTATTACTACTCTAACACTATCTCCTACTCTGGCTCTCCACTGGCAACCTAAAACATTATTCACGCTGGGTAATCCAGTAGTAGCATCAACAATTGTGACTCGTTTCAGGAAATTAGGCGTATGTCGCCCATCAATACTTCGCAGGTTAGACATTTGAATGTAAACCTTTTTTTATCAAAATGCATTTTTTTGGCAAAAATGCCTTCTGGGAAATGTGAACTTTCATGTGCCTTAATAACAAACTCGTATGCCATCTGTAAATATGTTTTTTTTTTAATGATTACGAGCCTAGTTGGTTTAGTTTCGGATTGGTCTGCCACGTAGCTGCTCAGTATTTGTAGGTAATCCTTTCTCACGCATATTTTTTTGAAAGATAACTCTCCACTTTCTGGAGGACCGAGCTTTGAAATCAGTGGAATACCGGGTGGAAGCAGAGTATGACAGCTAAAGAGATGGAGAAGATTCAGGCATTTGATTGCAAATGTGGAGGGAGTCGAAAAGAGAACACAAAAGGCTGTTGTATAAAACACCTATCTCTGGATTACATCTTTAAACTAAGGGCAACCATGGCATTCGTGACAGAGAGGGAGAAGCGTTCATCCATGTATACGGGTAAGAGATTCTATCTAGCTACATTTTCAGATATTATACATTTCTTATTTTGTCAGAAAGTTGTATTCATTGGAAGTTAAAGCGTACGGTTAGCTAGCTAGCTAACGTTAACTTACTGGCTCGCTAGCTAATGTTATGTTTATGATCTGTGTAGTAATATTATTCATATCTCAGAGCAAGTTGGATTGCTAGTTATAGCCTTCTTAGGGATCGGCATCTCGGGACAGTTGTAAATCATGCAGCGCCTTGTGTCACCATCGCAGATTTTAGAGAAACAACAAATGTCAGTACATGTAAGTGTCTTATATCGGCTGAAAGCTTAAATTCTTGTTAATATGACTGCACTGTCCAATTTACAGTAGCTATTACTCCGAAAAAAGATGCCATGCTATTGTTTGAGGAGATCACCTAACCATAAAAAACTTTTTCACCGTGATAGGTTTGATAAATTCCCCTCTGAAGGTGACATGTGTACTTACATTCTGAAATCTTGCTCTGATTTATCATCCAAAGGGTCCCAGAGATAACATGAAGTGTCGTTTTCTTAGATAAAATCCTTTTTCATATCCTAAAGAGGTCCATATAGCATGCACGATCGATTCTGTATTTCCTCTCGTTCAATTTGCAAAGAAAGGAATCTGTGAAAATCTCACCCTAAACGTTGTTTCAACCAGTCAAATCACATTCATATATATTCCTCAGAGATCCTAGAACGTAACCAGACTTCACTATATCATTAGGGGTGTAGTATATCCTATAGGACACCCTATTTGTTCAGAGAGCGAGTCCTTCATGGCACGCCGATGATGCAGGCTGTCTTCACTTGAACGACTCTAACTTTGTCAAATAGGCACCAATTGGGGTCAAACAAAGCTAGCTAGATAGCCAAGGATCTGGGCGTTACGGGAGTATCTGGAAACCATGTATCTGTCATAAAATGTAGCTACTATGTAGCTGCCTTTTCATTTTGGACAAAAATTCTATGAATTTTCAGAGTCATGAAGTTATGAAAACTGGTTGTGCACCTTTCTGCTGCATTTCAAAGATGGTGGTAGAAAAAAAACGTTGTTTTTTTCATTGTATTTTCTTCTACCAGATCTATTGTGTTATATTCTCCTACATTCAATTCACATTTCCACAAACTTAAAAGTGTTTCCTTTAAAACGTTACCAAGAATATGCATATCCTTGCTTCAGGGCTTGAGCTACAAGCAGTTAGATTTGTGCATGTCATTTAGGCGAAAATTGGAAAAAGGGGGCTATCCCTAAGAGTATAGCCGAATGTTAGCTAGCTAGCTAACATTGAACCTACTAGTTGATAAGCGTTTAGTTACCTGTAGATTCATACAGGGTAGTAACAGTATGAGTTCGGACTATGATTAATTGTTTAGCTAGCTAGCTACATGTCTAAACAAAAGACTCCACAATGCAAGTAACCATTGTACTGTACTGTTTACACCTTCTGTATCCTCTGCATGTGACAAATACACTTAGATTTTATTTTACATAGTGTGTGTTTACCAGAGATGGTAATGGGAAGGACAACATGACCTGTAGCATAGTCAAATTAGGATATAATTTAGAATGGAATCAGAGTAGAATGGGATCAGAGTCTATGGTGATCTCCTCATCAGAAGAGACTGTGGTAATGGTTTCATCCATGTTTCTCTTTGAAGATGAGGACTGGTCTTCTGCCTCCAGAAGATATATACAGAGTCCAAGTTCTAAGATTCTCCGGTAGAATTCATCACACTCACAACCATATTTTCTGTAATTAGCTCGCCATTAACTTGTAAATAATGATCTTGTTGTGAGTTTATTTTCCTGTAATAATGAATGACAACTGTATACAGACATGTCGATAGATGTAGTATAATCCAGCATTTAGTCTTGTACTCTTTGGTTGTTTAGTACACGACCATACTCACTGTTTGGCACTTTGCCTCACATGTGAATCCTTAAAGAGATGGTTGGGGCTAAGGCTTAAGAGGGTGTGAACGATGCTGAATGGGTGTAGACAAAGAAGAGCTCTCCAGTAGGTGTACCAAAACATTCAAGGGCCATTTTCTCAAAAGTGGGGTTACAAGTTTATCAACATTCAAAGTAGCTAGCCAGCAAGCTAGCCAACTTCAGCCAGTTAGCTTGGGTGCTTGTTTGCAGGCAAGCTGCAGAAGAACAAGTAGGCTACAATTCCCCATAGTTTATCAGTTAAATGTTGATGGCCAACTAGCTGAACCGTTTGAGAGGGTTTATCTAATGATCCTTCGTTAGATTTTAGCTCATCTTGCTCTGCAAGTCTCTTGGGGTATGTCTCTATAAGCTTGGCACATCTAGCCACTGGGATTTTTGCCCATTCTTCAAGGCAAAACTGCTCCAGCTCCTTTAAAATGGATGGGTTCTGCTGGTGTACAGCAATCTTTAAGTCATACCACAGATTCTCAAATGGATTGAGGTCTGGGCTTTGACTAGGCCATTCCAAGACATTTAAATGTTTCCCCTGAAACCACTCAAGTGTTGCTTTAGCAGTATGCTTAGGGTCATTGTCCTGCTGGAAGGTCAACCTCCGTCCCAGTCTCAAATCTGTGGAAGACTGAAACAGGTTTCCCTCAAGAATTTCCCTGTATTTAGCGCCATCTGTCATTCCATCAATTCTGACCAGTTTCCCAGTCCCTGCCGATGAAAAACATCCATCCCCTGTGGGGATGAGAGGTGTTGGATTTGCGCCAGACATAATGTTTTCCTTGATGGCCAAAAAGCTCATTTTTAGTCTCATCTGACCAGAGTACCTTCTTCCATATGTTTGGGGAGTCTCCCACATGCCTTTTGGCGAACACCAAACGTGTTTGCTTATTTATTTATTTAAGCAATGGCTTTTTTTCTGGCCACTCTTGTTGTGCCATGTTCTTTCCATTTTTTTATAATGGATTTAATGGTGCTCCGTGGGATGTTCAAAGTTTCGGATATGTTTTATAACCCAACCCTGATCTGTACTTCTCCACAACTTTGTCCCTGACCCGTTTGGAGAGCTCCTTGGTATTCATGGACCCGCTTGCTTGGTGGTGCCCCTTGCTTAGTGGTGTTGCAGACTGGGGCCTTTCAGAACAGATGTATATATACTGAGATCATGTGACAGATCATGTGACACTTAGATTGCACACAGGTGGACTTTATTTAACTAATTATGTGACTTCTGAAGGTAATTGGTTGCACCAGATCTTATTTAGAGGCTTCATAGCAAAGGGGGTGAATACATACAACACCACYTTTACATTTTAAAAAACKTAAATAATTTTTTGAAACAAGTTATTTTTTTCATTTCACTTCACCAATTTGGACTATTTTGTGTATGTCCATTACATGAAATCCAAATAAAAATCAATTTAAATTACAGGTTGTAATGCAACAAAATATGAGAAATGCCAAGGGGGATGAATACTTTTGCGMGGCACTGTATACTGTAGATCTGATTGGGTATGGTGCACCGGTCTGCGTAGACTCCGGTCCTGGACCAGACAGATGTATTAGGTTTTAATTTCTTGCAGTGTCTATTAATTGTCCAAATGCACGGCCACTTTCCCACTCTATATTGCTAAAGATTTTTCCCAAAATGCCTTTGTGTACCTGATTCCCAAACATTCTAAGAATTTATGAAGATGTGACCATTTCTTAGTGCTCGATTGTCAGATATATATTTTTAAAGTGTCATATTCTTCTTGGGGGTATATATGAACATATTTTAATAAGATTTCATGTTGCTAAAATGCTGTCAGTTCCACTTTAAAGACATGGAAGCAACCATTCCTTCTATGGATGTAGATTGCGTGATCTCTCTTTGTCCGGTGTCTTGGTAAGACTGGAGGTCTGGGAGGTCCAGGAGGTCTGGGAGATCTGGGAGTCCGACCAATACCGTCGCCCCCTGAGCAGAGGGTCTAGCCACCTGGCTTGTGGCACACGCTCAACGGGAACAGAGGGATGAGTACTACTTGAAAAAAGTTACATTTGGCATCCCACTCACTCAGAAATAGGACTCGGAATCGACCGTTCCTTTTACAAATGGTGAAAAGCTTAGAACTCCTCTGGCTCCGATTACGTCCTGCGTAGCCCCAATGAGATCAGCAGCAGCTCCTGAGTGGTACTCCGGCACGATCGAACTCGATCTTCAGTTGCGGACCCTGTACAACTGAACTTGGATGCTTTTTATCCAAGCCATAGTCCAGCCCCGACTACCGGCTGGAACCTCGCCTTGTCCATGGAGGCGGACAGACGGGTGTGGCTCCTAATCAACAAGCTATGAAGCTTAACTACAACACTGCTAGCTATGCTCCTGCCGGTACACTCTTACACTGAACAAAAATATAAACGCAACATGCAACAATTTTAATGACTGAAATAAATTTAGGCCCTAATCTATGTATTTCACATGACTGGGCAGGGGCGCTCCCACTGGGGAGCCAGGCCCAGGAAATCAGAATCTGTTTTTCCCCACAAAATGGCTTTATTACAGACAGAAATACTCAGTTTCATCATCTTTCTTGGTGGCTGGTCTCTGACGATCCCGCAGGTGAAGAAGCCGGATGTGGAGGTCCTGGGCTAGCGTTGTTACACGTGGTCTGTGGTTGTGAGGCTGGTTGGACGTACTGCCAAATTCTCTGGTGGATATTCCTGCAGTCACCATGACAATTGCATGCTCCCTCAAAACTTGAGACATCTGTGTTGTGTGTTACCGCACATTTTAAAGTGGCCTTTTATTGTCCCCAGCACAAGGTGCACCTGTCTAATGATCATGCTGTTTAATTAGCTTCTTGATATGCCACACCTGTTAGATGGATGGATTATCTTGGAAAAGGAGACATGCTCACTAACAGGGATGTAAACATATTTGTGCACAAAATTATAGAGAAATAAGCTTTTTGTGGATGTGAACCATTTCTGGGATATTTTATTTCAGCTCATGAAACATGGGACCAACACTTTACATGCTGCGATCATCATTTTTTTCTGTATAGAAAAAAGGGTTACAAAAAGTTGTTTTTGTCTGTCCCCATAGGAACCCAATAGGGTTTTATCTGGATCTAAAAAGGGTTCTTCAAAGGGTTCTCCTATGGGGATAGCCGAAGAACCCTTTTAGGTTCTGGAGAGGACCTTTTTTTCTAAGAGTGCCGGTCCATCGTAGCTTTGAGTCTTTGGGGCAGTGCGATCTGAGTCTCTGGGAAGCAGTTATCAATGACATTTCAATAAGATTCCATCACATTTTCCAGGCCCTACGTGAATGTGTAAGTCTATTTAATGTTTGTTTGTGTGACATAGTGTCATAAATCATAAATTAATCAGCATGTGGAGAGTGAACAACATAGGGGTCATGATGTGTGGAGAGAGAGCCTGCTGCTGCTAAGAGCACACGCTCCATGGGAAGCATCCAAAATGGTCAGGCACCACCACCAATATGGCCTTTAGTAAGAGCCAACAGGGTCTGACTCATCGCTAAAGGTTTAATCAGAGGAGACAATATAGGTAGAAAACATGTCCGATTAACATTTGCATCAGTCAAAGTCCCCATGCATGGAATGGACACATCACCATAGTAACACAAATAATATCATGGGTCTGGTATCAGCAGAGGATCACTGATGTAATCCACTGATGTGATCCACTGATGTGATCCACTGATGTGATCCACTGATGTGATCCACTGATGTGATCCACTGATGTGATCCACTGATGTAATCTACTGATGTGATCCACTAATGTAATCCACTAATGTGATCCACTGATGTGATCCAAGAGGTAAACGATTATTTTAGGGCCTGTAGCAAAGCAATGTAATCTGTTTTAACAATTAGAAAGAAAACAGATATAGAAGAGCCTAAGATTGTAAGGGCTCAATAAGTATAGTTATTAACATGTGGTAACATCTGAGGCTTTCAGACAGGTCCAACCCGGATTGTAACATGTAACAGTAACTGTTTACATGCACCTCTGTGCTAATAGCACACATGGGTCGTATCATCAATCAGTCTGTGCATGGAACTCTGCATTGTTGTGCATTATCCTCGCTTCTCATTCTCCCAATGCTCAAACTATGAATAGTTGTTTAAATTCAATCTACATGATTGCTCCATGATTGGCTGGAGGAGACATTGCAAATCAAATCAAACAGTTCAATGAATTGCAGGAATTCAATGTGTGCGTTTTATGCTGCAAAGCAACATCAGTCATTGTCTAGACACTATTTCCTCAGAGAATTTTCATACATGTCAACCCTCTCAAAAAACAGCTAGATTGTTCTTGTTTGGAATAATAGCTTAAATCTGTCAAGAAAACAATGGTAAAATATAGTATCTTAATATTGAATGACTTGCAAAGGGCAGTAGGAATTCATCAACAGCCTGTACATTGATAGTGACTGATTATCTCTCATGTTCATGATGTTGTTTCTGAAGAGAAAAAAAACATTCAATCACCACTACAGGAAATGATATGTGTGCATGTGTAACAGTTTAACTTTTAGTCCGTCCCCTCGCCCCGACCTGGGCGCGAACCAGGGACCCTCTGCACACATCAACAACACCCATGAAGCATCGTTACCCATCGCTCCACAAAAGCCGCGGCCCTTGCAGAGCAAGGGGAACCACTACTTCAAGGTCTCAAAGCGAGTGACGTCACCGATTGAAACACTATTAGCGCGCACCACTGCTAACTAGCTAGCCATTTCACATCGGTTACACTCACCCCCCTTTCCCGCAGCAACCAGTGATCCGGGTCAACAGCATCAATGTAACAGTATAACTTTACGTCCGTCCCCTCGCCCATACCCGGGCGCGAACCAGGGACCCTTTGCACACATCAACAACAGTCACCCACGAAGCATCGTTACCCATCGCTCCACAAAAGCCGCGGCCCTTGCAGAGCAAGGGGAACCACCACTTCAAGGTCTCAAAGCGAGTGAAGTCACCGATTGAAACGCTATTAGCGCGCACCACCGCTAACTAGCTAGCCATTTCACATCGGTTACACATGTGTATGTCACTGCATGAGTGCATTCCTGTCTGTGTGTGTGCACGTGTACGTGTAAATGTGTGTGTGCATGTGCATGCTTAAACTTGTGCATGTGCACATGCATGTGTGTGTGCGTGCATGGTCTTACTAGTGCCTGTGGATACCCTGGTAAAGCAAAGAGATTACAGAGATTTCCTCCCACTCACTTCTGTTATAATGAATCTGTTCTCTTCTCCTCTCTCGAAAATGAAAATAGGCTAACCATATAAATCAAATCAAATCAAATTATATTGGTCACATACTGTACACGTGACTAGCAAATGTTATTGCGGGTGCAGTGAAATGCTTATGCTTCTAGCTTTGACAGTGCATATAGGGAAGCTTCCATTCACAACATCCTTCATTCGGTTTTGATTCATTATAGAAAGACCCAATCAGGCCACATACATATCATTCTGTATGTGATGGGACTTTAGGAGGGTGAATATGTCACTTGTCAAGCTTTGTGTTTTGTTTACTGTAAATGTCGGACACCCAGCGTCTCCCAGCAAAACCAGCCACATGGAACAATTCCATGCATGACATCAGTTTTGTAAACATGAGTAACTGCTGCCGTATTAAGAAGGGCAGATGGCTATTCTTAGTCATTTTCACATATCAGGAGTCCAGACTCCTGGCCTCTGCAGAGCAGACAGGTTAGTTAGAGTCCTGCCTCTCCTCTCCTCTTTGTCAGATAAACAAATAATTATAAACTTGGTGGTTCGAGCCCTGAATGCTGATATCAGACCGTATACCACGGGTATGACTAAACATTTATTTTTACTGCTCTAATTACGTTGACAACCAGTTTATAATAGCAATAAGGCACCTTGGGGGTTTGTGGTATATGGCCAATATATATCCAGGGACTCCACGTTGTGTAGTGCCTAAGAACAGCCCTTAGCCGTGGTATATTGGCCATATACCCCCCCCCCCCACCCTCCCCGTGACTTAATGCTTAATAATACAACAGATTTTAGCTAGAGAGCTCAGTTGTTCCCACCTAATAAATGCTGTCCATACAGGGGCTTCACAACATCCCTCTTCCTTCCACATGCTCACGACAGGATATGGACCACATCTCAGAGTGACCTCATCCTCCCCCCAGTGCACCATGGGAGTTTAAAGCTCTGGGATGAGGTCACACTTGGCTGCTTTTACACTGTCAAAGTTTTCACAGGCAGTTTGAACTCTGTAACATCATGAGTTGATGATGATGATAATACCAATTTTGGGGGTGCTTGTATTTGTCCTGTTCCACAAAAGTGTCTAATGGAAATGTGTTTTTTTGCATATTCCAACTCCCCCTGAGACACCGGCAGGGAGTGGGGTCATCGTTGTACAGCGCACCGGAGCAATTCAAGTTATGTGCCTTGCTCAAGGGCACAGCGACAGATTATAATAAAACATTTTTACTCACCTTGTCGGCTCCAAATTCAAACCAGCAACATTCCAGTTGCTTGACCAACGGTCTAACCTCGAGGCTACCTACCACTTGAAGTCAACATTAGAATGTTCTGTAAAATATACAGTGTGTACGTAGAGCATTCCAGGGATAGAGAGCATAACCAAACATCAAACAATACCAACAATTCATTAAGAATCTATCCTTGGGACATCTTTGTCTTTCTATCTTGTTTTATGAGCTAAAAGAGGCCCTATCATCCATCTTGTTCTGCCTCATGGGGAGGTTCTTATGGTAACTAGACAAAATMATTTTCCTCAAGGACAACATGTGCTCAGAGAGGAGTACTTTCTTACCACTGTCTTACCATTGTTGTCCAGTCTCCTCTCTGATTCATCCTCTTCAGAACTTAATAGTACAATTTCCAACAATTGCTGCATGCAATTGAAAAATCTTTCAGTATGTTCTCTATATTTTGTTACCTTCTCAAATTCAGCTGGAGAGAATTGCTATAGAAATAGTATTTCATAGTATTTCATAAGACTGGACCTGTTCAATTATCCCAGTATCTGCCAGTGCCTCCACTCTTCAAGCCTCAGTGACCCAGCACCTGGCGGAGTTGGCGAGGAAAAGGGTGCAGTGATCCTGTAGGAGTGAGGCGGAAATGCCCGCATATGGTGAGGGATCGCAGTGTGAGAAATAATGGATTGACAGCCATGCCTGGTGAATAAAACACACAGGGGAGAGGTGTGAGTGTGTCGGCCCATGACATGCTCCCAATCCTTTAGCCCTGGTGGCCATGGAGAAATATCTCTGTTGGCTTTGTGCTCACTTCCTCTATTCCTCTTCCTCCACACAAATTAGTGTGAACATAGACATTCACATTTAACATCAAAGGACACATGGTTCACATGCATGATGTTGACAGGAAAGAGGTCGAAGATTTGTGCACAGGACGTAGTTGCAAGGACACCATGTTGCTGCCACACGGCCTCCTGGTATTTCTAGTCCTCTGTGGAGATATAGAGTATTTTGCATCAACTATAGCCTTATATCCCATAAATGGATTTGGCAAAATTGGCTATTAGTCAATCTAAGAAGTAATTTAGTATGATCAACACATTAAATGTCCTCTTGGCCTTTGGTGATATCAAGATTGAAGTATCAGTGGCCTACAGTACGAACCCCTAGTAAAATAAAACCTACTTGAGGTTCATGAGGTTTCTTCTGTGCCATACACACATGGCAGGAAAGCTGAAGACCTGTGGGGTGGAGAAGAAGACATGGTATGTGAGCTCACATCAAAAGCATGCGGCTGCTTAATGACAGCAAGACTTTCTGCGTCAGCCCCTGTCTCTGGAGTGGAAGGAACAATTTTYGGATATGTGGGGAGAATTCTGGGGAGTGATTATGATGAGAGGAGATCCAGCAGGGGGTCCCTACCTCCCCAGGTCCCCTGAGGAACAAGCCCCCAGGCAGGGTAGGATCAGAGTCCTCACAGTCTCTCTCTCCCACACCAAGTCCTGACTTTCATGGCTTTGAGGTGGATCCCATTTAACTTCAAACATACAGACGAAAGGCTCTATTTCCATAGTCGGTATAATGTGTTAGTGACTAAAATGTCTGGTTGATAGAAGTGTTCTGTACATGCATTGATGTGTGCTGTAAATACAAATATACAGGTTGTTTAAATAAACCWGTTTTTCTCTTGTGTTCATCATTCTTCATAATCAATGCTGTTACCGATGGTTAATGATGTCAGATGTATAGTAATATGMTCTTAGAAAAAAAGGTGCTATCTAGAATCTTAAAGGGTTCTTCGGCTGTCCCCATAGGATAACCCTTTGAAGAACCCTTTTTGGTTCCAGGTGGATCCCTTTTGAGTTCCATGTAGAACCCATTACACAGAGGGTTCTACATGGAACCCAAACGAGTTGTACCTGGAACCAAAAAGKGTTCTCCTTTGGGGACAGCCGAAAGAACCCTTCTGGAACCCTTTTTTAAGGGTGTAGAATTACCAATTGAGATCTGAACTGACACTTTGTTCACAGGTGAGTGAAGTGCTGTATGTGCAGAAGAGGACAACACATCTCTCCTATCCACCAGAACAAGCCCATACCTCAGACAACAATCATTTACAGAATCACTAATTCAAAGCCCCACTATCTATCCTGGGTTTCCAACCGGATGTGAAGCTCCATTGGTTCTCTTGTTCTTCTGCCATGAGGAGTATTCCCTTGGGTTGCAGTGGTTTAAAAAGTTCCCTCAGCCTTGGAAGGAAGAGAAATTAACATTCAATTCTCTGGCAACAGCTCTGGTGGACATTCCTGTAGTCAGCGTGTCAATTGCACGCTCCCTCAAAACTTGAGACATGTGTGGCATTGTGTTGTGTGACAAAACCACACATTTTAGAGTGGACATTTATTGTCCCCAGCACAAGGTGCACCTGTGTTATGATCATGATGTTTAATCAGCTTCTTGATATGCTACATCTGTCAGGTGGATAGATTATCTTGGCAAAGGAGAAATGCTCACTAACAGGGATGTAAACAAATTAGTGCACAAATTATAGAGAAATAAGCTTTTTGTGCATATGGAACATTTTTGGGATCTTTTATTTCATGAAAACAGAAAGCAAMATGCCGCACACTGCTGCTCAGGTGATATTTATTTACAACAACATTTTGATCCGTAGGTCTTCATCAGGCATCCATATCCCAGGTACATCCCATATCTCCAGGGTTCGAAGGTCCTATATATATATATATATATATATATAGTTCCAGTACAAAGTTTGGACACACCTATTCATTCAATTTTTTTATATATTTTTTACTATTTTCTACAATGCAGAATAATAGTGAAGACATCAAAACTATGAAAAACACATATGGAATCATTTAGTAACCAAAAAAGTGTAAAACAATTCAAAATATATTTGATATTTGATATTCTTCAAAGTAGCCACAGCTTTGCACAATCTTGGCATTATCTCAACCAGCTTCATGAGGTTTAAAGTTCATTTGTGGAATGTCTTACCTTCTTAACTTCTCTGCGCTACGGATCCCTTTAGCGGGATCATTTTCCTAAACAACCGCTGAATTGCAGGGCGCAAAATATTACAAAAAATATTTATAATCATGCAATCACAAGTGAAATATACCAAAACACAGCTTAGCTTGTTGTTAATCCACCTATCGTGTCAGATTTAGAAAATATGCTTTGCAGCGAAAGCAATTCAAGCTTTTGTGAGTGTATCAATCAATGCTAGAACAGCTAGCCCCAAATTAGCATGGTCACGAAAGTCAGAAAAGCAATAAAATGAATCGCTTACCTTTGATAATCTTCGGATGTTTGCACTCACGAGACTCCCAGTTACACAATAAATATTATTTTTGTTCGATAAATATTACTTTTATAACAAAAAATYGCCATTTGTGTTGCGCGTTATGTTCAGAAAACCAAAGCCTCGTTCCGTTCRACGAAAATTCCAAAAAGTATYCGTAATGTTCGTAGAAACATGTCAAATGTTTTTATAATCAATCCTCAGGTTGTTTTTAACAAACATAATCGATAATATTTCAACCGGACCGTAACCTATTCAATAAAAGAGAGAAAGAAAATGGAGAGCTACCCCTCTCACGCGCAGGAACTAATCAAAGGACACCTGACTAGTTTTGAAAAATCTCGCTCATTTTTCAAAATAAAAGCCTGAAACTATGTCTAAAGCCTGGTCACAGCCTGAGGAAGCCATTGGAAAAGGAATCTGGTTGATACCCCTTTAAATGGAAGAAAGACGGGCAAGGAAATACAGATTGTTTTTTTTAATCACTTCCGGGTTAGATTTCCTCAGGTTTTCGCCTGTAGAATCAGTTTTGTTATACTCACAGACAATATTTTGACAGTTTTGGAAACTTTGGAGTGTTTTCTATCCTAATCTGTAAATTATATGCATATTCTACGATCTGGACCTGAGAAATAGTCTGTTTACCTTGGGAACGTTATTTAAAACGTTATTTAAAACCCCTAGCGTCAAGAGGTTAATGCATTTGAGCCAATCAGTTGTGTTTGAGCCAATCAGTTGTGACAAGGTAGGGGTGGTACACAGAAGATAGCCCTATTTGGTAAAAGACCAAGTCCATATTATGGCAAGAACAGCTCRAATAAGCAAAGAGAAATGACAGTCCGTCATTACTTTAAGACATGAAGGTCAGTCAATACGGAACATTAAGAACATTGAACGTTTCTTCAAGTTCAGTCGCAAAAACCATCAAGGCTATGATGAAACTGGCTCTCCTGAAGACCACCACAGGAAAGTAAGACCCAGAGCTACCTCTGCTGCAGTGGATAAGTTCATTAGAKTTACCAGCCTCAGAAATTGCTGCCCAAATWAAGGCTTCACAGAGTTCAAGTAAAAGACACATCTCAACATCAACTGTTCAGAGGAGACTGCGTGAATCAGACCTACATGGTCAAATTGCTGCAAAGAAACCACTACTAAAAGGACACCAATAAGAAGAAGACTTGCTTGGGCCAAGAAACATGAGCAATGGACATTAGACCGGTGGAAATCTATCCTTTGGTCTGATGAGTGCAAATTTGAGAGTTTTGGTTTCAACCGCTGTGTCTTTGTGAGACACAGAGTAGGTGAACGGATGATCTCCGCATATGTGGTTCCCACCATGAAGCACGGAGGAGGATGTGTGATGGTGTGGGGGTGCTTTGTTGGTGACACTGTCTGTGATTTATTTAGAATTCAAGGCACACTTAACCAGCATGGCAACCACAGCATTCTGCAGTGGTATGCCATCCATCTGGTTTGCACTTAGTGGGAGTATAATTGGTTTTTCAACAGGCCAATGACACAACACACCTCCAGACTGTGTAAGGGATATTTGACCAAGAAGGAGAGTGATGGAGTACTGCATCAGATGACCTGGCCTCCACAATCACCCAACCTCAACCCAATTAAGATGTTTGGGGATGAGTTGGACTGCAAAGTGAAGGAAAAGCAGCCAACAATAGCTCAGTATATATGGGAACTCCTTCAAGACTGTTGGAAAAGCATTCCAGGTGAACCTGGTTGAGAGAATGCCAGACTGCGCAAGGCTGTCATCAAGGCAAATGGTGGCTACTTTGAAGAATCTAAAATGTAAAATATATTTTGATTTGTTTAAAACTTTTTGGGTTACTACATGGTTCCATATGTGTTATTTCATAGTTTTGATGTCTTCACTATAATTCCACAATTTAGAAAATAGTACAAATGAATAAAAACCCTTGAATGAGTAGGTGTGTCCAAACGTTTGACTGGTACTGTATATATKCACATACAATATTCAATTAGTATAAAAAGGTTAAACTATGAAGTGGATATGAACACACACGTACTCAATTACATGCTCGCTTACACATTCGGACYTATACATACACCAACACACACCTGATCTCGCTCTCTTCTCTCACTCTCTCTTTCTCTCTTTTCTCTTCTCTTCTCTCCCTCTCTATTGTTGAGAACTGTTTTATAATTKAATATGTTTATTGTTTGTCTATCTTTTTTTATGTATTTGTCTACAAGTTTATATATGTTTACAACAAGCAAGGGGAAGATATCAGAATAGGGGCCTTGGGGAATAATAACATATTGTACGGAATATATTTGTACTGTAGTGAAGCCGTCTCTAGAGTAACGAAAGGTCTCTTTCATGATCATGTGAAACGTCAATTGCTATGGAAATGCTGGGACGTGTTTTTCAATGATGTTAAAGGTAATTATGATGCAACTCCGACGGTGATACGATATGGATYACAATTATCATCATGAATATTAAGGCTATACGCACTACATGTTACACACATAGACATTCAACCGTGCAAATTGGCAGAGTTATTATTTATTTGGACATCACACATTATAGTCTTACTCTTATACAGACATCGTACACACTCTCACTAAATCACAKCCAATATCATACACATCAACCTACTCAGATTTACTACACACGTAATATCTTGTCTCAATTGTCTAACATATGTGGCATTGGCTCACAGGCAAACAGGCAAGGGAATAAAACAAATATTGCTGGAACCTATTTCTTGAATTCAAAAGATCAGATATTTGAAAGGTTCTTTTTTTGACTGTCATAMTAACTTTGATGGCAGTACAATCACTAATTATGGTCAATTTAGACTGAATAGTATCTAGTTATGGTWCGGGGTGAAATAAGTATAGCCAGTTATAATTGTAATGGTTTAGCAGATTATAAAAAAAGAAGATCAGTCTTTACATGGYTAAAAGAAAAGGAATATAACATATACTGTTTACAGGAAACTCACTCTACATCCTTAGATGAAGTTGCGTGGAAAAGGGAATGGGGTAGTGAAATAATTTGATGTCATGAACAAAGGAACTCAAAAGSTGTGATGATATTAATTAACAAAAATTTTGATCTGAATGTGCAAATAGTCAGGAATGATTCGYAAGGAAGGTGGATGTTTTGAATATGAAAGTGGACKAAAATAAATTTGGCTCATTAATCTATACGGTCCAAATCAGGATGATCCATACTTCTTCGGAAACATTTATACCAATTTATTGAACTTAGAGGCAACAAATGATCAAATCATTATGGTAGGAGACTATAACACAGTGTTAACACAGTGATTATTTATTTGAATTGGAACCAAACCCAGATTTGTCCATCGGACTGCCAGATGGTGAAGCGTGATTCATCACTCCAGAGAACACGTTTCCACTGCTCCAGAGTCCAATGGTGGCRAGCTTTACACCACTCCAGCCGAAGCTTGGCATTGCGCATGGTGATAACAAGCTTGTGTGCGGCCGCTCGGCCATGGAAACCCAACTAATGAAGCTCTTGATGAACAGTTCTCGTGCTGACGTTGCTTCCAGAGGCAGTTTGGAACTTGGTAGTGAGTGTTGCAACCGAGTACAGACGATTTTTACGCGCTACATGCTTCAGTCGCGTTCTGTGAGCTTGTGTGACCTATCACTTTGCGGCTGAGCCGTTGTTCCTCATAGACATTTCCACTTCACAATAACACCACTTCCAGTTGACCGGGGCAGCTCTAGCAGGGCAGGCATTTTTGCAAACTGACTAGTTGGAAATGTGGCATCCTATGACAGTGCCACATTGAAAGTCACTGAGCTCTTCAGTAAGGCCATTCTACGGCCAATGTTTGTCCGTGGTGATTGCATGGCTGTGTGCTCGATTGTATACATTTTTGTACATATGTGATGGGAAGTATAGACAATATGGACAGTATATGGATATAATGTGTAGTATATCTGAAGAATAGTATATTCACAGCAATAGTTAGATAGGATAGGCCTTGGCTAGAATACTGTGCATATGAAATGGGTAAAACAGTATGTAAACATTTTTAAAGTGACCAGTGTTCCATGACTATTTACATAGGGCAGCAGCCTGTAAGGTGCATGGTAGATGAACTGAGTTTAGGGCAGGGTATGGGCGGAGGCCGGTTAGTGGTAAATATTTAACAGTCTGATGGCTTTGAGATAGAAGCTGTTTTTCAGTCTCTCAGTCTCAGCTTTGATGCACCTTTACTGACCTCGCATTCTGGATGGTAGCGGAGTGAACAGGCTGTGGCTTGGGTGACTGAGGTCCTTGATGATCTTCTTGGCCTTCCTGTGACACCGGGTGCTCTAGATGTCCTGGAGGGCAGGGAGTGTGATGCGTTGGGCGTACTGCATCACCCTCTGGAAAGCCCTGCAGTTGTTGACGGTGCAGTTGCCGTCCTAGACAGTGATACAGCCCGACAGGATGCTCTCAATGGTGCATCTGTAAACGTTTGTGAGGGTCTTAGGTGCCAAGCCAAATTTCTTCAGCCTCCTGAGATTGAAGASAAGATGTTGCACCTTATTCACCACACTGTCTGTGTGGGTGGATTATTTCAGATTGTCAGTGATGTGTACGCAGAGGAATTTGAAGCTTTTCACCTTCTCCACTGCGGCCCCGTTGATGTGGATGGGGGTGTGACCACTCTGCTGTCTCCTGAAGTCCACGATGAGCTCCTTCAWTTGTTGACATTGAGGGATTGGTTATTTTCCTGACACCACTCCACCAGGACCCTCACCTCCCTGTAGGCTGTCTCGTCGTCGTTGGTAATGAGGCTTACCACTGTTGTGTCGTCTGCAAACATAGAAAGGGAGGAGCAGGATGGAGGCATGATCTGATTTGCCAAAGGGAGGGTGGGGAGGGCCTTGCAGCTGTCCCGGAAGGGAGATTAGCAATGGCCGAGAGTTTTTGATGCGCTAGTGGCGCAGGCAATGTGTTGATATACCTTCGGTAGAGTTTTCCTAGGATTTGCTTTATTAAAGTCCCCAGCTACAACAAATGTGGCCTGAGGATATGCGGTTTCCAGTTTGTACAAAGGCCAGTGTAGTTCCTTGAGAGCCATTGTGGTATCGGCTTGAGGGGGAATATACACAGCTGTGAYGATGACCAAAGATAATTCTCTCGGGATGTAATGCGGTCGGCTTTTGATTGTGAGGTATTCTAGGTCGGACGAACAAAGGAGTTGAGTTCCTGTGTGTTACCACAATCACAGCATGAATCATGAAACATATACCTCCACCTTTTTTTCCCCCGGAGAGTTCTTTATTCCTGTCTTCGCGATGTACTGAGAACCCAGCTGGCTGTATGGACGGGGACAGCATATACGGAGAGAGCCATGATTCTGTGAAACAGAGTATGTTAGCGAGTAATATACTCGGAAGCAATGGATGATATGCACGCCTCCTGATTTGGACTAAAAGTCCACTCCGAATACCTCTTCTCCGCCGGCGGTGCCTTGGAGCAGTCTCTGGGATAACTGGATCTGCCTTGGGGGGAACGAACAAAGGGTCCGATTCAGGAAAATTGTATTTCTGGTCAAAATGCTGGTGAGTTCTAATATAAAAAATATATAAAAAAATACTTCATAGTTGCTTAGGAGCCATGAATAGGGCCACCATGTCTATGTAGCAGCTGACATCTACGTAGCAGTTGATGTTGTGACTTCCTACAAGCCTCTCAAGCTGGTGTTTACAGAACATTAGGAGCTGTGAGATGAATATATAAGTRCCTTCTCAGAGAAGGACCGGGAGTCATTTTCTCTGCTTCTGTCTTGGATCTAGTCTCCCTGTTGCAACATGTATAAACCAGAAAGATTTTTAGTGACTTTAATTCTCCTGTCTCTTTAATTCACCTGAAAATCCCCTTTACACATGCCCAACATAAGATTTATTTGAATGATTATAGAGGCAGAGATTGAGCCCTGCCTCTTGGTGCATCTCTGTAGCATTGTTCTGGATCTTCAGTTGAGAAGCTTAAGGGGGAGGAGTGGCAGCCGCTGTAGACCACTGAAGACTAACTCCAAACAGCACAGACACGTGTCACTACATGTTGCAACTTTATTGTTGTATTTAAGATTTGTGTGACTGTTCTTGTCTATCAGTGTATCAATGTTTTGTTACTTGTCGTGTTTTATGTTTTTGTGTGGACCCCAGGAAGAATAGCTGCTGCTTTGGCAAAAGCTAATGGGGATCCAAATAAACCAATACTTCTGCTGGTGAATTTCCACGGAAGGTAGGAAATAGGAGAAGTCCATCAGACTGTGAAAAACATGATGAAACAAACTAAACCGAAGGTGCAGAGAGAAAGAGAGAGAGAGAGAGAGAGAGAGAGGAGGAACAAGAGGGAGAATCTGAGACAGCCAGAGAGAGAGAGAGAGAAAGAGAGAGAGCGAGAGAGAGAGAATAAGAGACAGGAGGAGCAAGAGAGAGAATCTGAGACAGCAGCTTTTTTTCTACTGTTGCTATGCTGGCTTTATCAGGGAGAAACCTTTGAATTTCTCATTAGTGGGAGGAAACGTGGTCTGCCTGCACATTGCAGTCTCTCTACCCAATGTGACACCCTCCCTCCACAGCAATGTGACTAAGGTAGCTCCACATCTCATTAAGAAGCAGTACAGGGCTACTGTCTCCATGATGCACTGATGATCACTTAAATAATATCATCTGGTTGTTTGAACAAGCTTTACCCGGGGTGCCACACACACACTCACTCATAATCACTTCGATACTGATGAATTCCATTTTCCCTATTCTCACAAATTACATACAGTGTATTTATGTATATATCATCTCAATCTAACTAATTAATTCACCAGCTAATATATTATGTAAGTCAGACTTGAATGCAATTGAGAATTGAGCCAACTGCAATTCATAGAGAAATCTGGAAGAGCCTATGCAGTTGCTGAGTGCATGGATTTTCAATATTGTTGAATCAGAAGGGATGATATAAAGTCATATTTTACAATGGCACTTTATACTGTAAAAGATAACATTACATTTTCACCTACATTTCACCACCAGGTTTGAAACACCTGCTTTTCTTATCACATGTAAAATTGTTGATACAACACATGACGGACAAAAGATGTGAATAATGTCTCATATTTTCCCTTTAGTAGAAGCTCTGCCTGTAAGCATCCAGTTGACGTCATGTTGCTGCTGTAAATGTCAGCGTCTGGATGATTACCCCAGCACCAGACATGTTCTGGCAGACAGTATCTGTGCTCTAATCACAATCTTAATTATTCCGCTGGAGGCTGCCCATTAACATGTTTTCTTCTTAATTAGAGAGGAACAGAGGAATTATAAGAAGCTGCTTGATGTTCTTAGTAAGAAATAAGGACATAAATAAACAAGAGCAGGGAAAAAGACAGAACATTTGCATTGTTGCCAAAAAACACTTTCCTTTTTCTTTGATTATGCCCTGCCACCTACATCAGAGATACAGTACCAGTCAAAAGTTTGGACACACCTACTCATTCAAGGGTTTTTCTTTATTTTTACTATTTTCTACATTGTATAATAATAGTGAAGACATAAAAACTATTAAATAACACATATGGAATCATGTTGTAAACATGAACAACATCATTACTTGTATGATCTGTGTCGTAATATTATTCGAATCAGAAACCCATTTGCATTGTTAGTTATAGCCTAATGTTAGCTAGCTAACATTGAACCTAGTTGGTTAGCTTTCACTACCTGCAGATTCATACTACAGCTATGACAATGTTTGTATTGGTAGAAGTATGAGTTGGGATTATCCCGGTTCATTGTTTGTCAAGCTAGCTAGCTAAATGTCTAAACAAAAGTTAGCCAGGTGTGTCTGGGGGTGGTTACGGCCATCTATTGTATTTCATGATCACGTGTACATGTCTAGACAATAGTGACACATCCACTTAGTTAGATGTGGATGTGGGGTTGTTCTATCATTTCCTTCACATGAGCCATCAATTTAGACAAGTGTGTTGGGTAAATATCATCTAATAATGATAAAATATTTATAAAATATTTTTTCTCTGGACACTTTCTGTTTTTGATATTGCTACTATGGAAGTAACCATTTCACTGTACCAATTACATCTTCTGTATCCTGTGCATGTGACAAATAAACTTAGATTTACTTTGATATAGTGTGTGTTTACCAGAKACTGTAAGTGTAGAACAACATGACCTGCACCAAAGTCAGATTAGGATATAGACCAAGGACTAGATAAAGTGTATTTTTACCTGGAGTTTTTCCTTATTGTACATTAGTGCACCACTTTTTACCAGGGCCCATAGGGAATAGACACAGCCATTTGAGATACAGCCACTGTTCCTATTGATAAGCTGTAAGTCCTGGAGGGAGTTTTTTTAAACTAAATCAGGATCACACAGTGTTTCTTGGTAGTCTTAAACAAATCTACTTTCAAACAAATGTATACACCTCACACACAAAGTTATGGGCTTACAAAAAAATAAGACAGCTGTACAATGTCATATATAGAGTTGGAATTAATACAATTTTGAGTTTGCATCCCAATATTACACTTTATATACATCACAGAATACTGAAATCTAACAAAACCGTTTGACATAGAAACACTGGATTTTCAACAGCTTTTTGTTTTTTATACATGATGAAAAATCTTAATAACATTTCACCCATGAGGCCATTAAGTCATTTGACTGCAGGAAAGGGCTACAGTACTAAAGCAGGCTTTGCCCTTAGGTCAGTCGGGGCCACGCAGATCCCCAACCAGACACACTACTAAACAGATGTTTCTTAATTATAAAAAATGTTCATCTAAAATGACATACCCAAATCTAACTGCCTGTAGATCAGGACCTGAAGCAAAGATATGCATGTTCTTGATGCCATTTGAAAGGAAACACTTTGAAGTTTGTGGAAAAGTGAAATTAATGTAGGAGAATATAACACATTAGATCTGGTAAAAGATAATACAAAGAAAAAAAAAAACTTTTTTTTGTACCATCATCTTTCAAATGCAAGAGAAAGGCCATAATGTATTATTGCAGCCCAGGAGCAAATAGAATTTTGGCCACTAGATGGCAGCAGTGTATGTGCAAAGTCTTAGACTGATCCAATGAACCATTGTATTTATGTTCAACATTTTGTATCAAGACTGCCCAAATGTGCCTAATTGGTTTATTAATAACATTTCAAGTTCATAACTGTGCACTATCCTCAAACAATAGCATGGCAAAATTTCACTGTAATAGCTACTGTAAATTGAACAGTGCAGTTAGATTAACTCGAATTTAAGCCACCGATCCTGTAGAGGTTTTAAGAACAAATTATTATTTACAATGACGACCTACCCCGGCCAAACCCGGACATATGTGACCCGTCCGGCTTGACTCKGTCTTTTGTAGCAAAATGTGAAACAGTGTTTTTTACAGTGGATAAAAGTAGAGACTCAGAAATAGAAAATGTTATATTATACACTACAGTTGAGGAACAGTGGGATAGTTTGATAAACTTCACTTTTGAGAAAAGTGAAGGCCTTTGTCTACACCCATTCAGCATCGTTCGCACCTTCTGTTGGCTAGGTTGCTAGCTAATTCCAGATGCAAATGAGAGAACAGCTCACTCTGACCATTTCACTCATCATAGCAGAGCTGGTTAGGCTGTTTTTATGTTATCCAGAGTGTTGGTGACTGCGAATGTGCTGCTTACAACTATTTAATTAAGCTGTTTTACTGACACCGGCCATATTCTACAGGTTTTGAGCGTTCGTAATTTCGTCAGTTATTTTGCGCTCTGGCACACTCAGACGAGAGTGCTCTGAAATCAGAATAGATAGCCAGGGCGACTTTACCAGCTACTTCTATCAACAATTGTCACATTGACATCATTAACATTCTATTGAAATGGTTACTTACATAGTGGAGTCTTTTGTTAAGACATGTAGCTAGCTAGCTATCTAAACAATGAACCATAATACCAAATCATGACGTTACTACCCTGCATGACTCTGCAGGTAGCTAAGCAACCAGGTTAGCTAGCTAATATTAGACTATAAATAGCAAAGCAATTGGCTCTGAGATAAAAAATAATATTACTACACAGATCATACAAGTAACGTTAGCCAGCGAGCCAGCCAGATAACGTTAGCTAGCTAGCTACCACTACACTTTAACTTGCAATGAACACTTTAACTTGCACTTTAACTTGCAATGACTTTCTGACTAAATTTGAAATGTGTAATATCTGAAAATGTAGCTAGCTATACTATCTTAACCGTGTACGTGGAAGGACACTTCTCCCTCTCTGTCACGGATGCCATGGTTTCCCTTAGTTTGAAGATGTAATCCGGAGACAGGTGTTTCCTCCATCTTCTTAGCTATCATACTCTAATTCCATTGATTTCAAAACTCGATCTCTCGGCATGTCCAGCCAACTTATTATCTCAGCCAATCATGGCTAGCGGGAAGGTTGCTGACTTTTTCTGTGGCTAAACCAACTAACCAACTAGGCCAAAAAACGCATTTTGATTTAAAAAAAATAAGTGTATGTTCATATGGCTCTCCTGTGAAGTAGCGACATATGCCTAGTTTCCTGAAACGAGTCACATATTAAAAACATATTAATGACAGTCAGGGCAAAATCCAGTTGTTAGTTCTGAGGTTCTGAAGCTGCTAGCCAAATAGGCTGGTCATTAGTTCTATTCATTCCACAGTATTTGCAATGTTGCTATGCTAAACAAATCGTTGGCATGTAGCTAGCTATGAGAGGTAAAATGATTCCTTAAATAATGATTTAATAAATAATTTATAAATAGGTAACAACCAGCGAATTGGCGAGTCCATAAGAAAGCTATGGGAGCTAGCTAGGCTACTTTTCCTTTGCTAGTTAGCCAACTAAAGCTAGCACACAATCATATCAAGCAGCTGAAAAGACAGCAAACTATGTGCACTTTGTTTCTATTTCCATTATAAAGATCCTGATATATGAATTTACCTGTCTCAGAGAAGCTTTCAGTCTCGACACGTTCATCATATGCACTGCATGGGGAGATCGCAAAAAAAAGCTAGGCTACTAGCATGGGTAAATATTGTTTTCCAGAGGAGACTAAGTTTATAACATGCCTGGTGGGTTTGTGGGACAGTGGATGCTCAATGATAAATCAAATGGAACTGCAGGAATTACCCGTCGATTGTGGTGAATAACTCCCTGCTATCAACCAATCAGCAGCCAGGATCCAAACAACCTGTTTTAAAATACCGCATGCAACCCACACAACCCACACAAACCAAACACACCAACACACACACACACACACACACACACACACACACACACACACACACACACACTAACACACACACACACACACACACACACACACACACACACACACACACACACACACACACACACACACACACACACACACACACACACACACACACACACACACACACACACACACACACACACACACACACACACACACACACACACACACACACACACACACACACACACACACACACACACACACACACACACACACACACAAATAATAATGAATGAAAGTGTGTGCATGTGTGTGTGTCAATATATATGTGTGCATTTTGTGTGTGTGAGTGTGTGTGTATGTGTGTGGTGGAGTGTCAGTGTAAGTATGTGTGAGTGTGTGGGTAGAGTCCAGTGAGTGTGCATAAAGTCAGTGTAAGACAGTCAATGCAAAAAAGGGTCAATGTAATAGTCCGGGTAGCTGTTCAGCACTCTTATAGTGTGGGGGTAGAAGCTGTTCAGGTGCCTTTTGGTCCCAGACTTGGCACTCCGATACCGCTTGCCATGCGGTAGCAGAGTAAACAGTCTATGGCTTGGGTGGCTGGGGCTGTCCTCTGACACCGTCTGGTATAGAAGTCCTGGATGACAGGGAGCTCGGCCCCAATGATGTACTGGGCTGTCCAAACCACCCTCTGTAGTGTCTTGCGATCGAGGGCGGTGCAGTTGCCATACCAAGCAGCAATGCAGCCATTCAWAATGCTCTCAATAATGCAGCTATATAACTTTTTGAGAATCAGAGAGAGATCCTCSGGGGAAGAGGCGCTGTCGCGCCTTCTTCACCACTGTGCTGGTGTGAGACCCGCTCCATTGCAGCCCTGTCAATGTTGATGGGGGCGTGCTCACCACTTTGTTTCCTGTAGTCCACGAACAGCTGCTTTGACTTGCTGCTATTAAGGGAGAGGCTGTTGTCCTGGCACCACGCTGCCAGGTCTCTTATCGTCGTCGGTGATCAGGCCTACCACCGTCGTGTCGTCAGCAAACTTGATGATGGTGTTGCAGTTTTTTGTTGCCACACAGTCATGGGTGAACAGGGAGTACAGGAGGGGACTAAGCACAGACCCCTGAAGGGCCTAGGTGTTGAGGCGGTAAGCGAATTGTAGTTGGTCCAGAGTGTCTGGGATGATGGTGTTGATGTGTGCCATGACCAGCCTTTCAAAGCATTTCAGGGGCGAGCATAAAAGGCAAGCGAGCATAGAAGGCATTCAGCTAATCTGTGAGGTTTCCGTCACTGGGCAACTCACGGTTGGAATTACCTTTGTAATCTGTATTAGTCTGCAAACCCTGCGACATCTGACTAGCGCCTGAGCCGGTGTAGTAGGATTCTATCTTAATGCTATATATGGTTGATGGCTCGTCAGAGGTTGTAGCAGGCTTTCTTGTAWGTGTACATTTCCATGTCCCATTCCTTGAAAGCGGTAGCTCCAGGATTTAGCCAGGCGTGAATACTGCCTGTAATCCATGGCTCTTGGTTAGGGTAAGTACGTACAGTCACTGTGGGGACGATGTCGTCGATGCACTTGTTGATGAAGTCCATGACTCCTCAATGTTTTCGGATGAATCCCTGAACATTCTGTATTCCAGCCTGTGCTAGCGTAACAGTCTTGTAGCTTAGTGTCCACTTCGTCGGACCACTTCTGTACTGAGTGCATCACTGGTACTTCCTGTTAGAGTTTTTGCTCCTCAGCAGGAAGCAGGAGCATGGAGTCATGGTCTTGTTTTCCAAAGGGAGGGCAAGACAGGACCTTGTATTCGTTTCTGTGGGTAGAGTAAAAATGGTCCAGAGTGTTAGCGCCTCTTTTGTCGCAGGAGATGTGCTGGTAAAAGTGGGGCAAACTACGTGCCCTCCAGGACACCTACAACACTCAATGTCATAGGAAGGCAAAAAAGATCATCAAGGACAATAACCACCTGAGCCACTGCCTGTTCACCCCACTTCCATCCAGAAGACGAGGTTAGTACAGGTGCATCAAAGCTGGGACAGAGAGATTGAAAGACAGTGTCTATCTCAAGGCCATCAGACTGTTAAACAGCCATCACAAGCACAGAGAGGCGGCTGCCTACCTCGGAGGGGAGTGATGGACGATTTTCTATGCTTCTGAGTCTAACAACAACTCCACCCCTCCTTGGGTAGCCTGAACAAAGGAGTAAGGTCCGATGTAAACAAGGGAACAAAAAAGTAAGGATCAACACGAAAGAAAGTCACAAAATTGCAAAATTGGGCTCTACTTTCCGGCTACCCGGATACAGCACTAAATAAACTTCAGTTAGTGCTAAATACGGCTGCTAGAATCTTGACTAGAACCAAAAAATGTGATCATATTACTCCAGTGCTAGCCTCCCTACACTGGCTTCCTCTTAACGCAAGGGCTGATTTCAAGGTTTTACTGCTAACCTACAAAGCATTACATGGGCTTGCTCCTACCTATCTTTCCGAGTTGGTCCTGCCGTACATACCTACACGTACGCTACGGTCACAAGACGCAGGCCTCCTAATTGTCCCTAGAATTTCTAAGCAAACAGCTGGAGGCAGGGCCTTTCTCCTATAGATCTCCATTTTTATGGAATGGTCTGCCTACCCATGTGAGAGACGCAGACTCGGTCTCAACCTTTAAGTCTTTACTGAAGAAACTCATCTCTTCAGTAGGTCATAGATTGAGTGTAGTCTGCCCAGGAGTGTGAAGGTGAACGGAAAGGCTCTGAGCAACGAACTGCCCTTGCTGTCTCTGCCTGGCCGGTTCCCCTCTCTCCACTGGGATTTCTCTGCCTCTAACCCTATTACAGGGCTGAGTCCACTGCTTACTGGTGCTCTTTCATGCAGTCCCTAGGAGGGGTGCGTCACTTGAGTGGGTTGAGTCACTGACGTGATCTTCCTGTCTGGGTTGGCCGCCCCCCCTTGGGTTGTGCCGTGGCGGAAATCTTTTTGGGCTATACTCTGCCTTGTCTCAGGTGAGGTAAGTTGGTGGTTGAAAATATCCCTCTAGTGGTGTGGGGGCTGTGCTTTGGCAAAGTGGGTGGGGTTATATCCTTCCTGTTTTGCCCTGTCCGGGGTATCATCGGATGGGCCACAGTGTCTCCTGACCCCTCCTGTCTAGCCCTCCAGTATTTATGCTGCAGTAGTTCATGTGTCGGGGGCTAGGGTCAGTTTGTTATATCTGGAGTACTTCTCCTGTCTTATCTCCGGTTCCTGTGTGAATTTAAGATGCCTCTCTAATTCTCTCTTTCCTCACTTTTTCTCTCTCTCGGAGGACCTGAGCCCTAGGACCATGCCTCAGCGACGACCTGGCATTGATGACTCCTTGCTGTCCCCAGTCACCACTGGCCGTGTTGCTGCTCCAGTCAACTGTTCTGCGGCTATGGAACCCTGACCTGTTCACTGGACGTGCTACCTGTCCCAGACTGCTGTTTTCAACTCTCTAGAGACTGCAGGGAGCGGGGAGAGATACTCTTAATATCGGCTATGAAAAGCCCTGACATTTACTCCTGAGGTGCTGGCTTGCTGCACCTCGACAACTACTGTGATATTATTATTTGACCATGCTGGTCATTTATGAACATTTGAACATCTTGGCCAGTTCTGTTATAATCTCCACCCCGGCACAGCCAGAAAGAGGACTGGCCACCCCTCATAGCCTGGTTCCTCTCTAGGTTTCTTCCTAGGTTTTGGCCTTTCTAGGGAGTTTTCCTAGCCACCGTGCTTCTACACCTGCATTGCTTGCTGTTAGGCTGGGTTTCTGTACAGCAGTTTGAGATATCAGCTGATGTACGAGAGGCTATATAAATTCATTTGATTTGATTTGATTTGAGAATGTAAGATGTCGACCACACACCACACACACACAACACACACACCACACACACACACACACACACACACACACACACTACACCACACACACACACACACACACCACACACACACACACACACACACACACACACCACACGATATTAGATTGCTAAATACAGTGCAGTTTAAACACTTCCCCCCCCCAATCCCCACTTCCCCAAAACACATGCAAATATTGGACTATAAATTTGCCTTCCTGTATTATTGTAAAAAGGATTGCGCGCGTGACTTCCGCCAGTACTGTTAGGAAGATTTCTCCCCTTTTAAGCTGTTAATTGGTTTTCACCAATCAGCAAGCGCAAACTGCACATCTGGACTCTGACCATTCTCATCCCAGGTCAGAATAGTTTTAGTCGTCGGAAGACCAAGTTTACTGTGTTCACTGGGAAGATTGTGTGTGGATCTAAGTAAGTTGTGATGCCTACTGTTGGGGGTTTTATGCTGCTAAATTGATGCTTAGTTACTAAATAGGACGTATAGCTACTTTGTCACGCCCTGGCCTTAGTATTCTTTGTTTTCTTTATTATTTTAAGTTAGTCAGGGTGTGACATGGGTATGTTGTGTTTTTTGTCTTGTATTGGGTGGTTGTAGTGTCTAGGGGATTTTGTTAGAGTGTATGGGTTTGTGTTGAGTGAATGTTTCTAGGAAGTCTATGGTTGAGTGAATGTGTCTAGCTATGTCTATGGTTGCCTGAGTGGTTCTCAATCAGAGACAGATGTTTTTCATTGTCTCTGATTGGAGCCATATTTAAGGTGGCCATAGGCATCATGTATTGGTGGTAATTGTCTATGTTTAACGTAAGTAGCTGTGTGTGCACTTTCGTTTGTATGCTCACGACGTTTGTTGTTTTGTTTAGTTTGTATAAGTGTTTTGTTTCGTTTCATCTTCGTCATTAAATAAAGAGAAGATGTATTCATATCCCCGCTGCCCTTGGTCCGTCTCCCACACGATCGTGACAGAATTACCCACCAAAGGAATCAAGCAGCGTGACAAGCGGCAACAGGAGCAAGGCATCAAGGATTCTTGGACATGGGAGGAGATATTGGATGGAAAGGGACCTTGGGCTCAACCTGGAGAATATCGCCGTCCCAAAGCTGAGCTGGAGGCAGCGAAGCAGAGAGGCGGCGATATGAGGAGGCAGCACGGAGGCAAGAGCTGGAAGCCCGTGAGGTACTACCCAAAAATTCTTTGGGGGGGCTAGGAGGTGGGGCCGAGGGCAGGTAGGAGACCTGCGCCCACTTCCCAGGCTAACCGTGGAGAGCAGGAGTACGGGCAGACACCGTTTACGCAGGAGAGCGCACGGTGTCTCCTGTACGTGTGCATAGCCCAGTGCGGGTTATATCCACCTCCCCGCACTGGTAGGGCTAGATTGGCATTGAGCCAAGTGCCATGAAGCCGGCTCTACCTATCTGGCCACCAGTACATTCTCTCGGCCGGGCTTACATGGCACCAGCCTTACGCATGGTGTCCCCGGTTCGCCTACATAGCCCCGTGCGGGGTATTCCACCTCCCCGCACTGGTCGGGCGACGGGGAGCATTCAACCAGGTAAGGTTGGGCAGGCTCAATGCTCAAGGGAGCCATTACGCCTGCACGGTTCGGTATTTCCGGCGCCACCTCCCCGCCCCAGTCCTGTTCCACCAGTGCCAACACCACGCACCAGGCTTCCAGTGTGTCTCCAGAGCCCTGTTCCTCCTCCACGCACTCGTCAAATGTGCGTGTCTCCAAGCCCATTACCACCAGTGCCTACACCACGCACCAAGCCTCCCTGTGTGCTCCCAGAGTTCCTGTGCGTCCTGTTGCTGCTCCCCGCACTAGCCCTGAGATGCGTGTCCCCAGCCCGGTACCACCAGTTCCGGCACCACGCACCAGGGCTACAGTGCGCGCTCAGCCTGGCCAGAGCCATCCGTCTCTCCAGCGCCATCTCTCAGCGCATGCCATCCGTCTCTCCAGCGCCATCTGAGCCATCCGTCTCCCCAGCGCCATTAGAACCGCCCGTCTGTCCCGAGCCGTCAGAGCCGCCCGTCTGTCCCGAGCCGTCAGAGCCGCCCGTCAGACAGATCTGCCAGACCGCCAACACAGACAGGATCTGCCAGAGCGCCAACCAGACAGGATCTGCCAGAGCGCCAACCAGACAGGATCTGCCAGAGCCGCCAACAGACAGGATCTGCCAGAGCCGCCAACCAGCAGCGATCTGCCAGAGCCGCCCAACCAGACAGGATCTGCCAGAAGCCGCCAACCAGACAGGATCTGCCAGAGCCGCCAACCAGACAGGATCTGCCAGGGCCGCCAACCAGACAGGATCTGCCAGATCCGTCAGCCAGCCATGGAGCCAGATCCGTCAGCCAGCCATGAGCAGCCAAGATCCGTCAGCCAGCCATGAGCAGCCAGATCCGTCAGCCAGCACTGAGCAGCCAGATCCGTCAGCCAGACATGAGCAGCCAGATCCGTCAGCCCGACATGAGCAAGCAGATCCGGCAGCCAGCATGAGCAGCCAGATCCGTCAGCCAGCCATGAGCAAGCCAGATCCGTCAGCCAGCCATGAGCAGCCAGATCCGTCAGCCAGCATGAGCAGCCAGATCGTCAGCCAGACATGAGCAGCCAGATCCGTCAGCCAGACATGAGCAGCCAGATCCGTCACTAGCCAGGATCCGCCAGAGCCGTCCAGCCAGGAGCTCCAGAGCCGTCCAGCCAGGATCCGCCAAGCCGTCCAGCCAGCTCCGCCAGAGCCGTCCAGCCAGGATCCGCCATTTTAGTCCGTGCTGCCCCTTATCCTGGTACTGCCCTTTCCTGTGCTGGCCTATCCTGGTACTGTCACCTTATCCTGGTACTGTCCCTTATCCTGGTGCTGTCCCTTATCCTGGTGCTGCCCCTTAGTCCGGTACTGCCCCCTAGTCCGTGCTGCCTCTTATTCCAGTAGGTTTAGGAAAGCGGGTAGTGACTATGGTGGGGTGGGGACCACGACCAGTGCCGAGCCGCCGCCGTGGACGGAGGCCCACCCAGACCCTCCCCTGGACTATGTGCTGGTGCGCCCGGAGTTCGCACTTAAGGGGGGGTTATGTCACGCCCTGGCCTTAGTATTCTTTGTTTTCTTTATATTTTAAGTTAGGTCAGGGTGTGACATGGGTATGTTTGTGTTTTTGTCTTGTATTGTGGTGGTTGTAGTGTCTAGGGGGATTTTGTTAGAGTGTATGGGTTTGTGTTGAGTGAATGTTTCTAGGGAAGTCTATGGTTGAGTGAATGTGTCTAGCTATGTCTATGGTTGCCTGAGTGGTTCTCAATCAGAGACAGATGTTTTTCATTGTCTCTGATTGGGAGCCATATTTAGAGTGGCCATAGGCATCATGTATTGGTGGGTAAATGTCTATGTTTAACGTAAGACGCTTTTAGTTGATCACGTCGCGTCTTAGTAGCTTCACGATCGTTTGTTGTTTTGTTTAGTTTGTATAAGTGTTTCGTTTCGTGTTCATCTTCGTCATTAAAATAAAGAGAAGATGTATTCATATCCCGCTGCGCCTTGGTCCGTCTCTCCACACGATCGTGACATACTTTCCTACATGTGTAACTGCATTGTAATAGTACTATGTAATCTTGTAGCTAATGTTTGTGTATATTTTAGATTGTGCATGTTGTTTATATTGTCTAAGTGCCAGCAGAGCCTTGACTAGCCATAGTTAAGGAGACTCCCGCTGCAATCGTGGACCCACAGCCAGCCACTGCCATGTGGCCAGTTCTGGTTGCCATTGCGGAGTTGTCCTGTCCTCCCAGTGAGGATCACCTGCTAGTCGAGGCAGATGCTTGGGTGCCTGAGGTTCGACTGTCTGCTGCCTTGGAACCTTCAACCACAAAGTTTCCAAATGCCTCTCCCGCTCCTGGCCCGGAGCCCAAGCCAGCGATTGATTCTTCACCTGCTCCTAGGATGGCGCTACAGCCTGCAGATATGGCAGATGTCAAGTGCAGCCAGAACGTTGGGGCCTCTCCAGCCCCGCCTGCCAGCACTGTGCTAGTTCCAATCCCGAGGGCCCTGCTACCTCCAGACCTTCCAGACCTCGCCTCAGAGTTCAATTCCTTCCCGGCAGGGTCAGTTTCCAGCCTTCCCAGGAGGCCAAGTGTTTCCTCAAGTAAGTCTGGAGTTGCCTGCCTTCCCAGTAGGGCTAGAGTTCCCTGCCTTCCCGGTAGGTCCAGTCTATCCTGTCCCCTCGGTAGGTCTAGTGTATCTCAGCCCTTCGATAGGTCAAATGTATCCTGCTCCCCCGGCAAGGCTCTCAGTTTCCGTCTGTACCCGGCCTTTAGTCTTTAGCACTAGTTGCAGGTTCACAGTGATCTGACTTAGGTTCCTGGACTCCTGCCATACTGTTAGGCCCCAAGTCCTCTGTCGTTCTAGGTCCACTGTTCCCTGTACTAGTAGCCCCTACRTTTGTTGCTCTGCCAGGCCCTAGGTATACTACCCACCTAAGACACATGTTTGCTTCACCGTCAGGTCTGCATTATCATGCCCTGCATGGACCGCAGACGCCCGCCTTATTGGTTACGCAGCATCCAGCCTGCCAGGCTTAGAGCCTCCTGCCATGCTAGTTCCTAAGTTAGCTGGCCCGTTTGCAGGTCTGCAGTCTCCTGCCCTGCTGTGATCACAGTCCCCCGCTTTAGTTGGTAGGCAGTAGCCTAGTCCGCCAGGCTTAGAGCCTCCTACCACAAGTTACCTGCGCTAGGTTCTCAGTCCTCAGCCCTCATCTGCCCTCAGTCCCTAGCACTACGTCCTCAGGCTCTAGCTGTGCTGGGTCTGCTGTCTCCAGCCCTAGTCGGCTCTCAGTCCCTAGCACTAGGTCCTCAGTCTCCAGTTATCATGGGTCTGCTGTCTCCAGCCCTAGTTGGCTCTTAGTCCCCAGCTCAGGTGGGTCATCAGGCTCCTACCCTGCTAATCTCATAGTTACCAGTTCCTCTAGTAGGCCCAGAGCTCTACCACTCTCCTTGCGCTCATCCAGCTTCCCTGTCAGGCTCAGAGTCAGTTTCCCTCTCGGGTTCAGAGTTGTTCTCACTCTCAGGTTCCAACGCTATCAGCACTATGCTCCAGCTGTTCTAGTTTTTCTGTCTCCAGCTCTAGTCAGCCCTCAGTCCACTACTCCACTAGGCTATAGGTTCTCTGCCCCACTAGGTCTGCAGCCTCTGTCTGCAAGCAGTCAGCTCCCTCAGTGCTACATGCTAAACCTTCTGCCCTAGTTCTAGGCCCTGGGTCTACTGTCCCGCTAGGCTCTGAGTTATCTGCTCCTCTAGGTGTGCAGTCCCTGCCACTCACCAGTTTGCAGTCCCCAGTCTCAGCGGGTGCCCAATCACCTCTACTAGTATTAGGCTACAAGTTTCCTGCTCAGCTAGTTTCGCAGCCTGCCGCCATACCTGGTTTACAGTCTTCAATCTTAGTAGTAGGTTCCAAGTCCCCTGCCCTATCAGTCTCTGAGTTTCCTGCCATGCTAGGCCCTCAGTCCGTTAACTGGAGGGACCCACCGTTCCATGACCTGGTGGGCCTGTTGTCTCCAGTTCTGGGGGACCGCCCGCCTGCTGCACTGGAAGGCCTGTGCACTTGGGGAACCACCTGAACTTGTCTTTGGGGCCCAGCCGGCCCCTGCCTCCGAATCACTGATGAGCCTCGCCTASGGGTCGCCAACCCACTCCACCGTGGAAGCCATCGCTTATCAGCAGTGGTGAGGGAGTCTTCAAACCTCAGCCGAAGCACCTGGTGAGCTGCCAATGACAATTTGTGGCCGGCGTGAGCCCTGCCCTGCTCTGCTCYTCTGCCCTGCCGGATAGGATTAGACACGGTAGGACTAAGCTCCCCCTTGAGGCGTGTGGCCTTTCAGAGACTTTGGCCCGAGGTAGGCCACCATTAGAGATTGTGACATTTAGGTTAGAGGCCTTTTCGTGTCTGTTAATATATCCATGAAAAATATTGGCGCGGATGTAAAAATGACCGTCCTGCTCTACCCAACTTCCCCTCACAGCCCCCTTAGTTTCCTTTGTCCCATTAGTTTGGCTGCTCAGTTTAACTTAGTTGTCACTCACCCATCAAAGCTCTGGCATTCCCAAACAATCAGAGTGCTTGGAAATGTGCATCTGGACACTACACCTTCCCACTCAGGTCAGAGTGTTATCATCTGAAGAGAGAAGACGAGCACGCTACTGCAATGCTTTTCATGGTGTCCTTTGCTAGTGTCTTATTGCGCTGCCATGGCCAAGCTTATAGAATTCTTGGAGCTCACGCATGCGCAGAGTAATTTGTGACCCTTTGGCGCCGGGCAGATCAAATAAGATCTTCAGCCTGCAGATTCGGATGACAGCTTCACAAGGATGACAGCTTCACAAGGATGACAGCTTCACAAGGATGACAGCTTCACAAGGATGACAGCTTCACAAGGATGACAGCNCTTCACAAGGATGACAGCTTCACAAGGATGACAGCTTCACAAGGATGACAGCTTCACAAGGATGACAGCTTCACAAGGATGACAGCTTCACAAGGTCGGAGGGCAAGGGTGACATAAATCTTGCCCCCTTGTCAATCTAAAAAGTAATTCGTTTATCTTTCTCCAGCAAGAGGTTAATGACTAGATTTATATTGATGCTGTGTTTATAGTCTTTTATAGACGTGTTATAAGTGTAATGCCATATGCCATTTATGCATGTACATATATGTGTATTGTATACTAATACTGTTTAAATATGTGCATATCTTTGCCTTATAGAACCTCAACAATTCCAAGTCATTACAATCAAGATTCATTGTAAAGAACCGAAGTGTGTGTGTGTGCCTAATTTGTGGTGTTGTTGAAGAAAAGCAATAAAAACATCAGAAGCATCCGCCTTCTTACCGGACATCCTGTAGAGGGTCAGAGCCGAAGTCAGAATCAGCATTAAATTAGCATTAAGTAGATAGGCTCAGAAGCTAATCACTCAGAAGAGCTCCAGCTAGCTGTTTTTTCAATTATACTTATGCTAAAATGTTTTTTCTATTCTACTGGGCCATTTACTTTATGTTCGTATTCTTATCTTGTATTATTTCCTATTATTGTTGCATTGTCGAGATGGAACCTGCAAGTAAGCATTTCGTTGGACGGTGTATATCATTTGTATCCCGTACATACTGTTTGACTAATAAATCTTGAAACACACACAAACACAGGAGGTGAAGTTGCCTCCTGTTCCCAAGCACAGGGGTGTGAAGCTGCCTCCTCATCCGAAACACACGGGGGTGAAGCTCCCTCCTGTTTCTAAACACAGGGGGTGTGGCTGCCTCCTCTTCCCAAACACAGGGGGGTGAGGTGGCCTCCTCTTTCCAGTGTGGGTCCGTCCTACAGATAATGAGAAATCTCCATCAGCCTTAGATGGAAATATGAATTGGTCTTGTTGTGAGTGATTCACCCTGCAACAATATCTTCTCTATGTTATCTGGGCTCAGCAACCCTTCTATGTGTAATCTGAAATGCTCRGTACTGTAATCCAGGACCATGGGCTGTGGGTGAAGAGCAGCACAGGATAGAGAGTTCTCTTGGCCCTGCCAAACATGCCCACATACGGGTGTCATGAGTCATGCCGTTCTTCTTCTCTCCTCAAGCAACCCAAGGGATATGGCCAAGTTTAAGCTGACGGGTAGGGCAGATAAGACACCCGCCGGCGATGCGTCAGTCCCAGTGTGGTGTAACCTGCCAGGCAGCGTTGGTGTGTGTGCGTCACCCAGGTGACACCAAGACTCTTTGAGCTGTMTGACAGGAGAGAGCACTACTCTCAGGCATCAGTAGAGCTTCCTTGAGCTTCAGTTTTAATGTAGGCTTCACTGGAAAACATAAAGAAACACGAGCCAACAACATCCAAGCTGCCAGTAACCTCTCCTGACATAGCCTTAGTGAGATGCAAGTGATTTTGCTTCGTTTATGGCCTTCAGATGAATTGATGAGACAGGATAATATGATTGAAAAAATGCTACACAAGCCATGATTAGATAGAACAAAGCCCTTGATCTGAGCCCGTCAAACGTTTAATAGAAAATCTCCAAACATACAYTATTTGTGTGCGCTCCCACATTGGGTGCAGGTGTATTTATGCAATCTAAGTCAACATGAGTTCACTGCCATACTACAGCGGAATGCTACAGAGTAATGCTCAATTATGAGTGCTCTGCTGAACGCTGCTAACTATGTTGCCTGGGCCCCAGAAGTGGAAGAACACACATGGGTCTCCCCTCACCCGGGAATTGTCTCTGCCGTCAGGACCAAAAAGCACTCTTCCAGCAGATCTCCACATCCCCACTCCCCGCTCTTCCTCTCCGGGTCTCCCCTGGGCCACCACACACTATTATTATGCACTCATCATGTCTTTCCCAGAGACCAAGCAATTTTTTTTATTTTTTATAAACTGACTTATTGGGGTGTGAAAACTGCTTCAGATGCAAAGTTTGGATTATCAAATCAAATCACATTTATGAAGTATGTATTTTGATTGTGATGTATTTGTGAATATAAAAGGGCAGGGAGAAGTTATTTGCATAAGGACAAGGGTCTCGGAGGGTTCTCACACCTCACTGATTGAACCGCTACATTTTTTAGAGTGCCCATGTTACATATTTTACCAAAACCAAATTGAAAATGTTTTGTTGAGTTACATCCCTCAGGACTCTCTCCCATGACCTCCAACTGCAGGCAGACAGGATAACTTTAATACCAATGTTCATTTATCCTCTTCATTTTTTTTTGGACTTGTTTCAGGAAATTAGGCATATGTCGCGCATCACTACTTCAGAGGAGAKGCATTTGAAAGTACACAGCATTTTTGGGGGCAGAAATGCCTTCTGTAACGTGAACTTCCATGTGCTTTAATAACAAATGTGGATGCCATCTGTAAATATGAATCAAATTGTTGAATTACAAGCCTAGCTGGTTTAGCCACGGAAAAAGACTGGAACCTTCAATGTAGCGGTTCAATGATTGGCTGAGATAATGGATGGGCTGGACATGCCGAGAGATGAGTTCGGATTGGTTTGCTGTGAAGCACGCTTCTGTCTATAACATGAGCTGGTCAGTATGTGCAGGTAATCCTTTCTAAAGCGGCTTTTTTGAAAGATATCATGTAGTAGAACTGCAAAATGTTGCTCTCCACTGCCAGGTATGATAGCTAAKGAGATGGAGAAAAATCTGGCGTTTGATTGCAAGTATGCAGAGGGAGTCGAAAAGAGAACACACAGAAGGYAATTGTATGTAACACCCGTCTCCTGATTACATCTTCAAATGAAGGGCAACCATGGCATCCGTGACAGAGAGGGAGAAGCATTCATCCATGTATACAGGTAAGAGTCTAGCTACCTACATTTTGTCAGAAAGTYGTTTTCATTGCAAGTTAAAGYGTACTGTTAGCTAGCTARCTAAMGTAAAATGGCTGGCTCGCTAGCTAACGTTATGTGTATGATGTGTGTAGTAATTTTATTTGTATCTCAGAGCCATTTGCATTGCTAGTTATAGCCTAAAGTTAGCTAGCTAGCTAACATTGAACCTGGTTGGTTAGCTACCTGCAGATTCATGCAGGGTAGTAACGTTATGAATTGGGATTATGAATCATTGTTTWGCTAGCTAGCTAGCTACATGTCTAAATAAAAGACTCCACTATGCAAGTAACCATTTCACTGTACCGTTTACACATTCTGTATCATGTGCATGTGACAAATTAACTGTGATATTATTTGATACAGTATGTGTTTACCAGASACGTTAGGCCAATGAGACAGTGTCCAAGTTWAAAAATTCTCCGGTAGAATGCCCAGCTTTTATTTCATCACACTCACAACCATACGCTATTTTCTGTAATTGGCTCGCCATTAACTTGTAACTAATGATTTCTTGTGAGTTTTTTATCCTGTAAAAATGTATACAAATGAGCTAAAGTGAAGAAGTTGTGAGCGATATGATGTGGTCACTATTTGAACTGGCTAGCCAGCTAACAAGCTAGAAAGGAAAACATTATTTAGAAAGTTGCTTTTTAGTTGCCTGGTTTGATAGATTAACATATTCTAAATTCAYTTTTAAACAGGWGGSTTAATTGGTGTTAAAATACACCAGTTACACTTTTTTGGAACACCAGGCTGTTATGCAGCCTGTAGTTGTCGTGTTTATACTTTTTCATAAYGACAACAACAAGCTTGACGTTGTACGACAATAGAATGTTCATGATKTCACWGCGACAACTGTCGATAGACRTAGTATAAACCAGCCTTTATTCTTGAAATCTTTGGTTGTTTAGTACATGACCTCATATGTGAATCCTTAAAGAGAYGGGTGGGGCTAAGGCTTAAGACGGTGTGAACGATGCTGAATGGGTGTAGACAAAGAAGAGCTCTGCAGTAGGTGTAACAAAACATTCAAAGGCCATTTTCTCAAAAGTGGAGTTACAAGTTTATCAACTTTCAAAGCAAAATGACTTTCCCATTGTTCCTCAACTGTAGTGTATGATATAACATTTTCTAGCWCTGAGTCTCTACTTTTATCCAATGTAAAAAACTCAATTTCAGATTTTGCTACAACAGACCGAATCGAGCCGGTCTGTCACATATGTGATAAAAGTAGAGACTCAGAGCTAGAAAATGGTATATCATACACTGCAGCTGGACACTACATCAAATAAAATTGACAWTTATTTGTCACATGCACAGGATACAGAAGGTGTAAACGGTACAGTGAAATGGTTTCTTGCATTGTTGCAATATCAAAAACAGAAAGTGTCCAGATTAAAATATTTTATAAATATTTTATAATTATTAGATKACACTCACCCGACGCACTAAATTGACGGGTGATGTGAAGGAAATGCTGTAATCACCCCCCAGCCACATCTAGCTAAGTGGATGGGTCACTATTGTCTAGACATGTACACATTGGCATAGCTGTAGTATGAATCTGCAGGTAGCTAAAGACCTAACCAACTAGGTTCAATGTTAGCTAACTAACATTAGGCTTTAACTAGCAATGCAAATGGCTTTCTGATTCAAATAATGTTACTACACAGATCATAACGTACACGCAATGTTAGCTAGCCAGCAAGCTAACGTTCGCTATTTAGCGAGGTCCCTGTCTTTTTCCGTGGCTAAACCAACTAGACTTGTAATTTCACAATTTTATTTGTATTTATGGATGGAATACAAGTTTGTTATTAAAGCACATGAAAGTTCACGTTCCAGAATACTTTTTTGCCCAAAARCGAATTTAGAAAAAACAAAATGTTTACGTTCAAATGCCTCTCCTGTGAAGTAGTTACGTGCAACATACTCCTAGTTTCCTGAAACGAGTCACATACTGTATGTGTATAAACCTATTAAATCTACATGTGGGGGTGTGGGCATCACCTCTCAAAATGTTTCTAACGGAGGTCTATACCACTGGTGAGAATGTGACATGGTGGCTGTTGCATCACATGTATAGTTACTTCACCCATTAGAAAGGAGGCTGAATGATCCTCAAAGAAAGGAATAGGTTTTGAGGTGTTTCATGCTGAAGGTTACCCTTCAGTTAGGTTTAAATGTACAGCTAGCACCGTTCCAGCCTTTTCATCACATTCTAACAAAATACAACAACGTTCCCTTAGGCTTCCGGACCACTGCACCTTCTAGTTCTTTCTGAAAAGTGCATACACTCTGTGACTACATAATTTTTTCCATCAGACTGAAATGCTTTCCCCCATTTTCATTAGACATGAATGGGCTCTGTGAGGGATTTCTAGTTCACAAGCTGGGATAGAGCATGTGGATGTTATAATGTACATAGTTCCCCTGATCAAGCCCTGGAAAAAACTAACAGTGTTACTTTTCCAAGTCTGTGTCTGCTATCATCAAGATCGGTTTAAGATGTATCAAATATGTGTTTCTTTTGGGAGGTAATTTGGAATTCAAGCAATAACATGATTGGTTTAATGGTYCTGTATGTTTCCAGTCATTGGGGAACATGTGCAGGTTTTGATCCGTTAAGTGTTTTCAGATAAACATAAATCACACACATCATCAAACTGCTTCTATCGCTCCAATGAATAGGAAGTATCACAAGGTGTCTATACAATATGGCTTCAAACCGTTCGCTTGGGGACACCAAACAAAGCTCTACTGGCTCTGATGCACATATGGTTTTACAGATGCATCCAAATATAGCTGGCATATATATTTCTATACTTAAAGCAAATTGTGCATACTTTTCTTTCACAGTACAGAGTCAACCAATACTCAATTACATAAACTAACATTATCATGGCCGTGGACAAGTACTGTAATTCATATGCTATGCTCTATCCAGTTGATCTTGAATGACCTATGTAATGTCATTAGATATGAGTTAAGTGTAAGGTTAGTGACCTGGACAGGCTGGTACTGCTGCTGATAGGACTAAAGTCAGAGGTTTATTTCGTTACATCTGAAAACACAAATAAGCGCTCAATTGTAACAAAACCACATTCAGTAATTATATTGTTTATTCATAATGGCATTATTTCAAATTCAAGAACCACACACTAGTCAACAGTTGTTAATATTTACACGCAGAGATTGGCTGCAATATATTTATAAATGTGTATACATATATATCATTTCTTTATAAGATTGTATTTGTTTTTTATAGAAAATATCTTTCATCACACAAATTGTTCACTGTCAACATGTTGCCATGACGCTTTTCTTCAACTCTTATGAATTTAGCCAGTGAGGTGGTATGTATAGAAGTCATCCACTCCACTCAGTTCGTAAGGGAAAACAGAGAAAAGGTAACAAGGTACCACTCATATTGGATTTTAAACAATTAATTCTTAAATAAGAAAGTTACAAAAACAATTAAAGTTCTCAAGAAGATAAAAAAACACTATTCATATTTCAACAGGTAGGAATGTGAGGTGAAAACACTATTCATATTTCTACAGGTAGGAATGTGAGGTGAAAACACTATTCATATTTCTACAGGTAGGAATGTGAGGTGAAAACACTMTTCATATTACTACAGGTAGGAATGTGAGGTGAAAACACTATTCATATTACTACAGGTAGGAATGTGAGGTGAAAACACTATTCATATTTCTACAGGWAGGAATGTGAGGTGAAAACACTACACTTTGAATACTGATATTAATAAGCTTTGATTCCAAACTATCCACATGCCTGCAGTTGCATCTATACAGAGGCTGAGTATGTTTAGACGTAACATACATTTGTCTGTTAAAGGGTGCACTGTTAGAAAACAAAGTGCTATCCAGAACCTTAAAGAGTTCTTCGGCTTTCTCCATAGGAGAACCCTTTGAAGAATCCTTTATGGTTGCAGGTAAATCCTTTTTGGTTCCAGGTAGAAACCTGTTGGGTTCCATGTAGAACCTTTAGTGGTTCTATATAGAACCCTTTCTACAGATGGTTCTACCTGGAACCCGAAAGGGTTATCCAATGGGGACAATCATAGAAACCATTTGGAACCCTTTTTCCTAAGAGTGTGTGTGTGTGTGTGGTGGAGGCAGGTAAAGAACAAAAGGTAGGAATCTCACAGACAGTAAAATGATAAAGGCATGGATAGTGGTTCTACAGGGTTTCAAATAAAGCTTTTCCATCAAACAATCAAGTGGAAAACCTGAACATCTATGTAGGCCTATGTAATGGAGTGAGAACACTGGGCATTTACCCTCATTTCTCTTTATGCATGTATGCATGACTAAATTGTGCTATACCATATACCATAACTTCATACAGAGTGTAACAAAATAGGAAACTATATAATGATACAGCAGATTGATAGACTGACGGACAGAAGCTGAATTCTAGATTAATGGATGAATAACAGGAAAATGATCAGAAGCCTACAGAGAAGACAAATAAACATGGACACATCATAGATTACTCCCAACAGCAGCGGCAATAAACATGTGAATTCATAGATTCAGAACTATATACAATATTTATTWAATTTTTTTCTCCACAGGTTTTCTTGTATTAAAAACACATTATTCATAGGTTCATAGATTTCAGTATAGATCTTGTTCTGGAGGTGCTCTTTGTGAAGAAGTGGGAGGGGTTTGCTGCTCTCTGATGTGACACTAGAGGGACTGCCCAGGGCAGGTCAGGATACTAAGGCTTCATCTGTGAGTGTGTGCCAACATACACTGTCACCAAGATGGTTCATTCAGAATAATCTTTTTATAGGACTATAGAAATATAAAAATATATGAAAGAAAAAGTGCTGTGAGGTACAAACACATTTTTCAAAGTGAAGCCATTTTATGAAGCCAACATTTTGCCAGTTACAGATGTGCTTTTAAAACATCCCACTGGCTGACATACGTACACACTCTCACACGCAAACACACACATACATATAATACACTGCAAATATATAAATCAACAAACAGTTGTACTGTAGCATCACTGGGCAGATTAATACGTCTCTGTAACATTTCAGTAGTGAACTGGTTAGTTGTGCGAACCTGAGATGGGTGACTTAACGCTAGCTATTAGAGTCCCATTAAGCTCCTTTATACTTGACCTGTGTGTGTGTGTGTGTGTGTGTGTGTGTGTGTGTGTGTGTGTGTGTGTGTGTGTGTGTGTGTGTGTGTGTGTGTGTGTGCGTGCGTGCGTGCGTGCGTGCGTGCGTGCGTGCGTGCGTGCGTGCGTGCGTGCGTGCGTGCGTGCGTGCGTGCGTGTGTAGGTTTATGTGTGTGTGTGTGTGTGTGCACATGTATGTGCATCTTTCCAATCAGTGGAACTATAAATGCTTATACTCCTGCTTACATGTCTCAGCTACCTCAGGCATGTGCTGCAAAATTACATCAACTACATTCTTGCCTTTAATAATACTTTACAATTTGGCAAAACCTAAAGACATTCTGATTTGAGTCATTAAAACACAATGAAAACAAATGTTTGTTTTACTAAGTGACCGAGTGGTACTCTTCAAAATATTTACATTATCGTTGTCATATCAGCTGAAACCATGAAATGACTTTGCATTCGTCTTACAGTAAAGTACAAATCAGTAAGTTAAAAATTGATTTTAGTCTTCTATTTACAGGAATTTCAGGCTCCAATTGATGTTTACTAACAATATATTATATGTACACCAAKAAACAGGTTTTTGAACACAGTATTTAAAGCCCTACCCCAACCCTGTGAAAAATTGTACAACACCAATATCAAGACATTTCTGTAGATCAATGTATGTATTAATCATATTCAAGCTTCTACAAATGTACATGTAGATAATCTGGTAACATCTTAAAATAGAGTGAGTGAACATTAAACAAAATGTAATATAGGGCCATATGAGTATATATAAATAAATTACACAAACACAATATTGTAATGATAAATTAAACATGAGTGAAAAGTAAAAATAGCCCAAATAACCAAATCATTATATAGATATAGATTTGGTTAAATAGGCATATTTAGTATGCATGGTTATTAAGGGTTTATTCAATCAAACCTTTACCGCAGAAAACCACATGAGTGGTAAAATCACTTAGGTCATGTCTTGTAAAAATGCACCTTTTCCTTACTTTTTCTGCCAGAAAATGTATGTTAAAAAAATGTATAATGTYTTTCTGCTGTGTGGGTTTGACTGAATTCCAGCCGTAGTCTCATGTTTATCCTGTATCACTCATCTTTATAATCATTATCTTAACAATAAGTACGCTGTATTTCTATCACCACTTCAAACCATAATAGAATGTTAACACTGCAAAAACACAAACACACAAAAAAATCCAAAACGAACCCTTTACTTTCAACCATTACTTGTTGATGATGTAAATGATGTTCATCACRTCACAACAAGAGTGCGATGGCTACCTTTGTTTGGATTGTGTAAAAGTAAGCGTTAGAAGACTTAATCAAAAAAGAGAAGGAAGTGGCCTTTTTTCCATTGATATTATTGAGAAAAGAGCATGCCGATGTAAAGAAGCTAGAAGAAAAAATGCAATACGATTTTTTTKGGGGTGAATACCACTTATGTTGAAAACATGCAATTGCACTTGAGGTGATGTCACAACATCTACATGTAATGAAAATTCATATGTTCATGGGCTTGTTTTCTATATTTAATTGTTACCGATCATCTAAGGGAGTCACCAAACACTAAAATGATCAGAAATCACTAATAAATCATTTATAATATTTGTGCAGTTATCCCTGTGTGTTTCCATACATTTTCAAGAAACATACGAGACAAATTGTAATGTTCTAGTCTCTCTCTTGTAACTATATCTCTGTTTGGAGGGAGCAGTCTCAAGAGCACCAAGAAGTGTTGCACCACCTACTATACAGACACTATGGCTTTTGGATCTGTTTGTGTGCAAAATGTTGTTTTACAAAGTCAGTGGTCAAACATGGTACATGCAACAGTTGTACGATGTACTACTGTGTGTTTCGGTTTCCAAAATGTTTATGACGTTTCTTAATTTACATTGAATGCTGACTCTACATCTGGCAGTGTTGCCATAGGGTGATCCTTCATGGAGTATTAATAATAAGGTAAACAACCAGACAGGAACGGAGTATTATTAACAGTATACTTAAGTAATCATTTGGCAGGAAATTAGAGTAAAAATGCATTATCAGGAAATTAGTATTATTACAGTATACTTGGAGTAATCATTTGGCAGGAAAGGAGTATTATTACAGTATACTTGTAGTAATCATTTGGCAGGAAATTAGAGTAAAATGCATTATCAGGAAATTAGTATTATTACAGTATACTTGGAGTAATCATTTGGCAGGAAAGGAGTATTATTACAGTATACTTATAGTAATCATTTGTCAGGAAAGGAGTATTATTACAGTATACTTGTAGTAATCATTTGGTAGGAAAGTAGAGTAATGGAATGCATTGACAGGACATAGTAGTATTACAGTATACTTGGAGTAATCATTTGGCAGGAAAGGAGTAATTACTACAGTATATCGTATAGTAATCATTTGGCAGGAAAGGTGTATTATTACAGTATACTTATAGTAATCATTTGATGGGAGAGTAGAGTAATGGAATGCATTGACAGGAAAGGAGTATTATTACAGTATACTTGTAGTAATCATTTGGCAGGAAAGGTGTATTATTACAGTATACTAATAGTAATCATTTGGAGAGAAGTAGATTAATGGAAGTGCAATGACAGGAAAGGAGTATTATTACAGTATACTTATAGTAATCATTTGGAAGGAAAGTAGAGTAATGAATGGATTACCAGAAAGAAACATATTATTTTAAGACGTAAGACGACAGTCCATTTTCAATTGAGATTTGGAGCAGCATTGTGCTTTCGTGCATTGTGGTTTCTCTTGCCAGCTCGCAGAGCAGCCTTTTCTCTSTATCATACTCTTTGTTTTGTATAGTTATTATCAAAACCTGGATATTTGATAAAGAAATGGCAGTAATGACATTGTATAATATCCAAAGTGTGTGGAGCTGCTCAAAACCTTTGTTTTCAAACCCTTCCAGCTTCCTGAAGATAATTATATCATGGCCTAATTCTGGATGGATCCTCACTGGAACTGTGATAGATATCATGACTTTTTAAATAGTCATATACAAGAGATATTTACACATCATAGTGATAGGAAAGATTGGCTTTTGATGCATCATGAAATGCCTATCATAGAATCCTTAACTGCTGGCTCAATGTCATTAGGAATAGGAATTACAAGATGCTATCTGATGTTTCTTAACAAACTAGAGCCAATGTTCGTTTCGGTATATCCATGTGAAGAGCAATTATGAGCAAATACATCATATTATCCTGTAATCTTCCGGATATGTGAACAAAGGACCGAAATGGACAAGGACAATTTTTCAGATACAAGTTTGTGTATTTTTCTTCAAGATATATTTGATCTTCTACATGATCTATCACTTTATCACTGACTCTTAAACTGCTTTGATGACTAATGCAACATTCTCTCTCTCCATTTCTTTCTCAGTCTCTTCTCATTTTTTGCAATATATTCAACTTCTCAGTTCAAGTTAATATTCTGTACCTTTTCTGAGTGAATACTTTAAGAAAACAATGTCAAATCATGAATCAAAGGCTTTGTGATGCATTTATCTGTTAGCTGTGCTACAGCATTCAATGTCAACGGCCGATAAGCTTTACTTTCTAGTTTCTTCTGTCAAGGTTTGGAATGATGCTTGTTTCTGTTGTCTAAAATAGTATCTACTACACTATCAAACACTTTCATAGAACTGAAATAATGCTTCAAAATAAATCATATGATTTATCAACTATATCAAGGTAGAAAAGGTTGGTTAATCGTAAAACCCTTTTACTATTACTTAATATATTAATACTATGAAAAAGTGAAACTTCACAATATAAAGACAAAATCAATTCTAGGATAAATAACATTACATCTTTGAAGTAATGAATCTTAGAAAAKATTGACCTGAACATGCTTGTAACTGTTTTAAGGAGTGTCTTTGTGGTCTGAGATATTTAAAAATCAATATATCATTAATATTTCTAACTATGTTTTGGCAACAAATTAGATAGATAGATATATATATATAAAGATTTTAAAATTTAAAAACATACAAATATATGCAAACAAACATTTAAAAATTATAAAATACTAAATTCACTAAATATTCTACTTGTAAAATTATAAACAAAAACTCTGGTACAGGCACCATAGAGTATATGTTCTGAATCTCTCTCTCTCCTCTAAGGTTTTCATGTGTTAGCCAGCAATTAAGGTGTTCCAAGGTAAAATGGAGTCAGTCCTGATTTTGTTTTAGTAATTCAGTCTTGTGTTGCAAGAACAAACAGCAAAATGATAACTATTCAGAGAAAAACGAGCTTTGTTGTTTGTTTAGTTCTGCCCTTGCTGAAGTCCATTTAGTTGACGTAGTAGAGCCAATAAATTATGTTGAACAAAGAAAAGACAGTGGGGAAGATCATTCTCGACCACTTGTCGATAGAGTTTACATCAGTCAAATCGGGAATGTTGATCTTCAGCTGTGAAGCATGCCTCCGTAGCCGGTTCTTCTTCTGAGGCATGTGGCGCTCCAGGGTGTTGCGTCCAAAGTTGTGCCTGGCCTGCAGCCCTGCTTTGCGGTACTGCAGGGTGGAGCTGTCATAAGTCAACATGGTGCTCCTGGGGTCACTGAGACCAAGGGTCAGCTCCGATGCTCCCATCTCATTCTTAATTTCTATGGTGCCCAGTAGAATATTTTCATGCGGGTCCATCTACAAGGTGAGAAATTAAATGCATTATTAGTTATGCTACATGTAATGGATGGACAACTTAACGCTTAATGTCTTCACTATCCATACCAAGACATCACTTAAAGAGATTATTCTGTACTTTTGTATACTTTTTTAGCCAGTAGTTCTGAAAGGTGCACAATGTCATCTCTCTCTCTCTCTTCTCTCTCTCTCTCTCTCTCTCTCTCTCTCTCCTCTCTCTCTCTCTCTCTCTCTCTTCTCTCTCTCTCTCTCTCTCTCTCCTCTCCTCTTCTCTCTCTCTCTCTCTCTCCTCTCTCTCTCTCTCTCTCTCTCTCTCTCTCTCTCTCTTCTCTCTCTCTCCTCTCTCTCGTCTCTCTCTCTCTCTCTCTTCTCTCTCTCTCTCTCTCTCTCTCTCTCTCTCTCTCTCTCTCTGCATCATGTGCCTTTTTCTAGCTGTCACTCATATGGCAAGGAGCTGAAGCTCATTGGTTGAACTCGAATTGCTAGGGGGCTGGCCCACGTGGGGGAAAATGTAGTGAAAATGGTGCAAAAAACAGTCGTTTTCAAACTAGGGATTTCGTGGCTAATTGAGGTAAGACAGTAATTCTGCTCATAGATTATACATGTATGAACTACACATTGACACATCTAGTCCAAAGCGGGCAGTTAAAAAAATACTTAGTATCCGCCAAAGTTGTCTTTTTGTGAGAGCCCCTGAACTCAATTCATGTTAAATCTGGGATGACATACTGTATTTGTTCTAGAAAACAACTTGTTTTGCTTTACTCACCCTGTCCTAACTATTACCCCATACATCTTAAAATGACAAATGAATATCAATGGAATATATCTTAAGTTTATACTCTAGAAAGGAATTCAGTGACTTAGATTATTTTTGTGTCTAAAACAACATATCATATTTATATTGTAGTGTTAACACAGTTTATAATTATACGTTATAAGTACTAATTGTCTTTTAACATAAATATGTTCATAATGTGGGATGGCATGCAAACAAAACTTGAAAAAACAGATAAACCCATGTTTATGTGGGTAAAAGGGAGCTGTGGGTCCCTAGAATGTGAAAGGCATACTATACTTACTGCTTTGCAGTGAGTTATACTCACTGACAATGTTGAGTTGAATGAACAAAATAGCAGGCACAATTGTTAAATCTAGAATTGGATGACTAAAAAAACGGATATAACACAAAGTGTAAACAAAGATGGAGATAACAGATGATAACAACATCAGTGTTGGTCTAAACAATAATGTATGRTAGAGAGGGAGGATAGAGAGGGTAAGGGGACATTTTAGTCATTCTCATGGTGAACACAGAACCAACAATATAATGACCTTACAGAYGTAGGATCTTAATTTGTGCCAGTTTGCTACAGTAGAAAAATAATCCTGCAGCAACAGGAAATGTGAATTATTATGTKAATTATAATTTACGTTCATGTTTGTTGGGGTTGATACATTGGAAAATAATGTGTGAAATTTCAAAGTGAAAATTACAAATTTCAGAAGCCTTTTTAAACCTCAAACACACTACAAGTTTTACATTTCCTGGAAAATGCTCCTGCAACAGGGTGATCAAACTAAGATTCTACATCTGTATTACAACCTAATCATCCATATCATAATATTCCGAAATTAATAACACACTAACCAGGTTTCCATCCAATGGTTTTTATGCGAGTAAAATACGTCAGATAAAAAATGTCATGACAGGCCTGATGGAAAGAGAACATTTGTCGGTCAACTTACAAATGTCGACAAAACAAAATATGCTAGGCAAGGTGGGATCTTTTTGTTTCTGTAAAATGTATTATGCGAGAAATGTCAGTGGAAACGTTTTTATGCGCAAMTATTGATATAATAACCATCATATGGAAGAAAACTCACGGGGAAAGCATGCAGTTTATTATGCTACAGATGAAATAAGTTGTGATGAAMTTCACAGGGTAGGTTTCCAATAAATATTGAGCGTCTTCTTCTGGTGACATGATCATCGATGCTTGGCTGCCGTTTGACAAATAMACATAATATCGTTCTTTTGTCCATAATATCTCATCATGTAGTGTAGGCTATACACGCACTCTATCTGCGAGCTGTTGGCTAGAGCGCACGTGCAAATACCAGAGTGAGCAGACTCGCTATATATATATATATATATATATATATATATTTTTTTTTTTACATTTAACTTTTATTTAACTAAGCAAGTCAGTAAAGAACAAATTCTTATTTAGAATGATGGCCTACCGGGGAACAATGTGTTAACTGCCTTGTTCAGGGGAAGAACAAGAGCTTTTTACCATGTCAGGACAGGAATTTGATCAAGCGACCTTTCGGTTACTGGCCCACTGCTCTAACCACTAGGCTACCTGCCGCCCCTGGTGGTAGTTAAATAAGAATATAACACACATTTGTTAGTGAGAAAACCATCAGTACAGTTGAAAAACTGATAGAAACCCTTTTAACTTGTATTTTCTCTTTGGTACATGGGAATTTAACCGCAAAATGTATTTTTAGGTGCAATACATCATCACGCACAGCCTTTTATCTGTAAACAAGTACATTTGATGCAAATACATCTCTGGTGGGAAAATGTTGTTTTTATGCAGATGTGAAAATATTAGCATGACAATCTGTCACCAATTGGATGGAAACATAGCTACTGATACGTATAATGTATTCACCAAAACGGGAAGCTATCCCTTCCTGATATTTGCTAGATGTTACCATATAGAGTACTGCAGATACGTACACAACATTTACATTTGTTTAGAATGTGCAAACCAGTGTCTAAAAGTGGAGTTCAGGGATAAGGGGAGGACGACGATGATGATAATGATGATGGTGATGGAAACTCTAGGTACAATTTAATAAGTCAAACTRTAAAATTGACTCTAGTTGGGTTGTAAATATTTATTGCGTTGTACTGTAAATTGTCACTCTCAGTTGTTAATCCAGTACCTTATTCTTTTCCTCGCCTAGTCCTATCGCTGCATCGTCCACAAAGATTGGTTCCCACATCGAGTCATGAGCGTCAATATCCCTCTGTTTCATTCTGGCATACAGAGTATCGTCTCTCTGAACTACATTTCCCACCAACCACTGCAAGCATAAAAAATAATTATGCTCACTTGAGTCAGCTGCCGGGAGAGGCAACACAAAATTGACAATTATGTTTTATGTAACCATGGTCAGAGAGGCAGTTGCTGTAACTATCTTTTTTTTAAACTCTGAGTGTGTCTTTTACTCAAAGTTGAATACAACAATAAACTACTATTCATCTCTTTATTTAAATGAAATCCACAACATCCAAATCTCTATCCAAAGCAAGTTTTTCTGTTGTATGAGTCAACCTGAAAACAGACCCTGATACACCGTGAGTTCATTGAGTTGACCCAGTTACCATGTAGATAAGAGAAAAGCTTTTGGTACATTACAAAACAGGTAAATGTAATAGGAAGAATGAATACACATCACATTATTCTTCACTTCACATCTCTCTAGGCTCTCCCATGGGTTCTAAAGGGTTCCTGGCCTTTCATTCCATTTCATTTGGACAAAAAAACACAGTGACAGATGTGCTCTATCTGCCTGTGTTTCAGATGGCAAAGCGCCTTATTTGGATTTCTCACAGGACTGATGTAGGCTCATGAAGGCTTGTTCTCCTTGACGGTAAGACAGAGTAGCATTAATCCAACCCCCCCCCATTTGAAGTGGTGAAACTATTCCCCATCATGATTACCTTGCTTGTCTTCACAGTCAGTCCTTTCAATAATTAAATTCACTTTCATAAAGTGAAGACGAAAAAGAGAAAACATCCAATTCATATAAGCTGAAGAGTCAAGTCATGGCACTGCTTTCATCTGAAAATGTCAGCGTTAAAATGAATGTGTGTGTGTGTGTTCACAGTGAAATAGTGAAGTTAAGAAAACAGACTGGACAGGAACAACTAGTACAGTGATTCACGATACAGGAAATACTACACGTGTAATTATTATACCGTTTGTGAAGTCATATTTCTATCAAGTATGTAGTAATGTTTTCTAAATGCGCACAAAGATGATTCAGTACGCGGAGAGGCGAGGGCGTCGGTGCGCAAGCCGCTGGTCCGGGAGAGCTACCCTCCTGTGGGTTTTCACTCCAACCCTGTTCCTGGAGAGCTACCCTCCTGTGGGTTTTCACTCCAACCCTGTTCCTGGAGAGCTACCCTCCTGTGGTTTTCACTCCAACCCTGTCCTGGAGAGCTACCCTCCTGTGGGTTTCACTCCAACCCTGTTACTGGAGAGCTACCCTCCTGTGGGTTTTCACTCCAACCCTGTTCCTGGAGAGCTACCCTCCTGTGGGTTTTCACTCCAACCCTGTTACTGGAGAGCACCTTCTGTGGGTTTTCACTCCAACCCTGTTACTGGAGAGCTACCCTCCTGTGGGTTTTCACTCCAACCCTGTTCCTGGAGAGCTACCCTCCTGTGGGTTTTCACTCCAACCCTGTTCCTGGAGAGCTACCTCCTGTGGGTTTTCATTCCAACCCTGTTACTGGAGAGCTACCTTCCTGTGGGTTTTCACTCCAACCCTGTTCCTGGAGAGCTACCATCCTGTGGGTTTTCACTCCAAACACTGTTCCTGGAGAGCTACCCTCCTGTGGGTTTTCACTCCAACCCTGTTCCGGAGAGCTACCCCCCTGTGGGTTTTCACTCCAACCTTGTTCCTGGAGAGCTACCCTCCTGTGGGTTTCTACTCCAACCCTGTCCTGGAGAGCTACCCTCCTGTGGGTTTTCACTCCAACCCTGTTCTGGAGAGCTACCCTCCTGTGGGTTTTCACTCCAACCCTGTTCCTGCGAGAGCTACCCTCCTGTGGGTTTTCACTCCAACCCTGTTCCTGGAGAGCTACCCTCCTGTGGGTTTTCACTCCAACCCTGTTCCTGGAGAGCTACCATCCTGTAGATTTTCCAACCCCAGTTATAACTAACCTGATTCAGCTTATCAAACAGCTAATTAATGAATCAGGTGTGCTAGATTAGAGTTGGAGCAAAAACCTACATGACGGTAGCTCTTCAGGAATAGGGATGGAGAGGCCTGACCTAACTTGTATCATCTATCCAGTGGGCTACTCTTTAAAATACTGGGTATTCTGTACAGGAAAATGCTGTGTAGGTGCATGGTGTCTACTGTACCTTGTTTGGATCCATTCTCATTTTCTCATTGTTGGCGACAGCTTCTTTCTCAGCCGCTCTCTTCTGGCGCTGGGGTCCTCTGCCGAAGAAGATGTAGTTGACCAAGGCGTACTCCAGCAGGGCCAGGAAGACGAATACGAAGCAACCCATAAGATACATGTCAATGGCCTTGACGTAGGGGATCTTGGGAAGGGTCTCCCGCAGGTGAGTGTTGATGGTGGTCATGGTCAGCACAGTGGTGATTCCTGGGAAAATAACCTGCCCATCATCACCATCACAGATCATCACAGGAGACCAACAATCCACCTCATTAGCAGAGGACTCCCACAGAGAGAGAAATTCAACCTTGACCTCAGATCTGAGTAGGCTGCTGTGACTGACAAGAAAGCCCCTGCTAGCTTTCATTACCATTTCTGTTCAATGAGTCGTGACAGTCAAATTGGAGGTCAACTCACTGTTAAAAGGGACTTTGGTGTTTTCTATTTATATGTTGAAACTTACTGATGTCTTGTTTCAACTTTTTTAATATGACACAGATTATTCTTGCTTTTTTTGACATTGAGTCAGCATGCATTCTGTTATGACATTCTTTATTGTCCACCTCTGATTCTGATATAAACTAAGCATTGCATCCATACACAATTGCAATGCACMTCGCACACCTGTATTTGTTGTAGAGTTAGTGCCTATAATGCCTGAAAGCAGGACAGGGTCAAACGATTMATAAACAGAGGTCTGATCTGGGTTGACCCTGTAACTCCCTATCCAGCCGACTCCATGATTAAGCATTACTTCTGGTTTTCATTAAATCCCGCACATGCTTCCCTCTTGGAGAAATAAATGCAGGTCAGTCTCCAATCAGGGAGAGTACTGCTCTTATCGAGGRTGCAAGCCAGAGGGAGGGGTGAGAGARAGGGGATCTTCCTACATCCCACGCACCACGGACCTCATGGTCTAGACTTACGTAATGAGGGATGACAGCGAGAAAATGTTGACTTCCAAAAAAAGGGGAACAAAAAAAGCAGAGGCACTCAAATCAAAGTGGAAACAAATCACTTCAGTCATCCATCACTCTCCTTTAGGAAGCGTCTCGGTTGTTGTGTTCTGCAATGCTGCTACATCATGCCTTTTTCTCCATTGGCGTTGGTAAAAAGCTAAAGTGAAACTCCAACATAAAACAAACAAATATTTTTTCTGCTTCCTGAATTCAAGTGAATATAGTTTGGCAATGTAAGGTGAGACTATTACAGTTTAGATTCAAAACCAATATAGATATTATTTTTAAAGACAGCACAACATCCTGTATTTTTATGACATAGTGTTACACTATGGATTCCCGCTAACGAAACCATGCCTCAAACTTTGCTTTGGCTAAGGTTGTCATTAGCTTAGTCACTGGTCACATGACAAATCCATGACACACAAGTCCCTACCCAAAGCCACTCTGGCAGCGGAAGCGTCATAGTTGATCCAGAAGGAGACCCAGGAAAGGATGGTGATCAGGATAGAGGGCATGTAGGTCTGCAGGATGAAGTAGCCAATGTTCCTCTTCAGCTTGAAGCTGAGGGAGAGTCGGGGGTAGGATCCTACACGGAGAAAGATCAACATATAGACGTGGTTAACGTAAGACGACACAAGACTAACATACTGGACATACAGGTGGGGTGTCTGCTGGGCTTGTTGCAGAATAACTTTCTATTGATTTTACTTTGCTTTACGTTTGCCTCCAGAGGCTATCACTACAGTATATGGTTGACAACCTACAGTATGCCTGACAAAGGCTGCCTGAAGGGTCCCACTCCCTGTTGAGGCTGATCCAAAACATCACCGGCGGAGAAGAGGTACTCGGAGTGGACTTCTAGTCTGACTCAGGAGGCGCGCACACCACCCACCACTTCCAAGTATATTACTCGCTAATGTTCGGTCTCTGGATAATAAAGTTCACGAGCTGAGGGTGAGGATTACCTTCCAGAGAGACATCAGAGATTGTAACACACTCTGTTTCACGGAAACAYGTCTCTCTCAGGATATACTGTCTAAGTCCATACAGCCCGTTTGGTTCTCAGTTCATCGCACAGACAGGAATAAATATATCTCCGGGAAGAACAAGGGCGGGGGTGTATGTTTCATGATTAACTACTCATGGTTTGATTGTGATAACATACAGGAACTCAAGTCCTTTTGTTCACCCGACCAAGAATACCTCACAATCAAATGGCGACCGTATTACCTCCCAAGATAATTATCTTTGGTTATAGTCACAGCTGTGTATATTCCCCCTCAAGCTGATACCACAATGGCCCTCAAAGAACTTCACTGGACTTTATGCAAACTGGAAACCACACATCCTGAGGCCGCATTAATTGTAGCTGGGGATTTTAACAAAGMAAATTTCATGAAAACGCTGCCAAAGTTCTATCAACACCTCAACTGTAGTACTCGCGCTGCTAAAACACTCGACCACTGCTACTCCAACTTCCGGGATGCCTACAGGGCGCTCCCCCACCCTCCATTCAGCAAATCTGATCATGACTCCATTTTGCTCCTCCCTTCCTATAGGCAGAAACTGAAATGGGAAGTACCCGTGCTAAGGACTATTCACTGCTGGTCTGACCAACTGGAATCCACGCTTCAAGATTGTTTTTATCATGCGGATATGTTCCGGGTAGTCTCCGATAATAATAACATTGACATCCGATAGTCAATAACATTGACGACAATACTGATACGGTAACTGAGTTAATAAGGAAGTGTATAGGAGATGTTGTACCCTCTGTGACTATTAAAACCTACCCTAACCAGAAACCGTGGATAGATGGCAGCATTCGTGCAAAACTGAAAGCGCGAACCACCCCATTTAACCATGGCAAGGTGACTGGGAATATGGCAGAATACATACAGTGTAGTTATTCTCTCAGTAAGACAMTCATACAGGCAAAACGTCAGTATAGAGACAAAGTGGAGTCGCAATTCCATGGCTCAGACATGAGACGTATGTGGCAGGGTCTACAGGCAATCATGGACTACAAAAGGAAAACCAGCCACGTCGCGAACACCGACATCTTGCTTCCGGACAAGCTAAACACCTTCTTTGCCCGCTTTGCGGATAACACAGTGCCATCGACGCKGCCCGCTACCATGACTGTGGGCTCTACTTATCCATGGCCGACGTGAGTAAGACATTTAAGCGCGTTAACCCTGCCGGCCCAGACGGCATCTCCAGCCACATCCCCAGARCATGCGCAGACCAGCTGGCTGGTGTGTTTACGAACATATTCAATCTCTCCCTATCCCAGTCTGCTGTCCCCACATGCTTCAAGATGACCATCATTGTTCCTGTACCCAAGAAAGCAAAGGTAACTGAACTAAATGACTATCGCCCCGTAGCACTCACTTCTGTCGTCATGAAGTGCTTTGAGAGACTAGTCAAGGATCATATCACCTCTACCTTATCTGATACCCTAGACCCACTTCAATTTACTTACTGCCCCAATAGATCCACAGACGATGCAATCGCCATTGCACTGCACACTGCCCTATCTCATTTGGACAAGAGGAATACCTATGTAAGAATGCTGTTCATTGACTATAGCTCAGCATTCAATACCATAGTACCCTCCAAAGTAGGAAACACCTCTACTTCGCTGATCCTCAACACTGGGGACCCACAAGGGTGCATGCTCAGCCCCATTCTGTACTCCCTGTTCACCCATKACTGCGTGACCATGGACGCCTCCAACTCAATCATCAAGTTTGCAGATGACACAAAAGTAGTAGGCTTGATTACCAACAACAACGAGACGGTCTACAGGGAGGAGGTGAGGGCTCTGAGAGTATGGTGCCAGGACAATAAGCTCTCACTCAACGTCAACAAAACATAGTAGATGATCATGRACTTCAGGAAACAGCAGAGGGAGCACACCCATATCCACATCGACGGGACCACAGTGGAGATGGAGGAAAGCTTCAAGTTTCTCGGCGTACACATCACTGACAAACAGACAGTGTGATGAAGAAGGTGCAACAGTGCCTTTTCAACCTCAGGAGGCTGAAGAAATTTGGCTTGGCACATAAAACCTTCAAACTGTTACAGATGCACAATTGAGAGCATCCTGTCGGGCTATATCACCGCCTGGTACGGCAACTGCACCGCCCGCAACCGCAGGGCTCTCCAGAGGGGGGTGCGGTCTGCCCAACGCATCACCGGGGGCAAACTACCTGCCCTCCAGGACACCTACAGATCAAATCAAATCAAATGTATTTATATAGCCCTTCTTACATCAGCTGATATATCAAAGTGCTGTACAGAAACCCAGCCAAAACCCCAAACAGCAAGCAATGCAGGTGTAGAAGCACGGTGGCTAGGAAAAACTCCCTAGAAAGGCCAAAACCTAGGAAGAAACCTAGAGAGGAACCAGGCTATGAGGGGTGGCCAGTCCTCTTCTGGCTGTGGCTGGTGGAGATTATACAGAACATGGCCAAGATGTTCAAATGTTCATAAATGACCAGCATGGTCAAATAATAATAAGCACAGTAGTGTCAGCACCCGATGTCACAGGAAGAACAACAACCACCCGAGCCACTGCCTGTTCACCCGGCTATCATCCAGAAGGCGAGGTCAGTACAGGTGCATCAAAGCTGGGACCGAGAGGCAGAAAAAACAGCTTCTATCTCAAGGCCATCAGACTGTTAAATAGCCATCACTAGCACATTAGAGGCTGCGCCTATATCCACAGACTTGAAATCACTGGACACTTTAATAAATGGAACACTAGTCACTATAATAATGTTTACATATTTTGCATTACTCATGTCAGGACCCGGTGCGAGAAACAGTCACTAAATAATTGGCAGAACCAGAAGATGAGGCAGACACAGCAGTACTAGAGATGGTGGTTTAATAAAATAAGATTATCTTCCAAATACAAAGAAAATCCACCAAGTGGTAAAAACAGCAAGGGAAAAAACAAAACTCAAAAGACCAATCCAAAAATACACGAGAACAAAACCAGAGAACCTCTGGAAAATCCAACAAGAGAAAAATGATCACAAAGGCTGGGGCTGGGTGCTAACATACAAACACTGCGCAAGGAACTGAGGAACACACAGGGTTTAAATACTAACAAGGGAATGACTTACAGGTGCAAACAATAATTAGGGCAAGAAAAAACAAAAGGTACAAAAAAGGTGCAAGGGGGACATCTAGTGAACAAACCTGAACAGTCCTGGCCAAAACCTGACAGAATCCCCCCCCTAGGAACGGCTCCTGACGTTCCTACCAGCCTCTCAGGGTGGAGGACCCTGAACTGACGAATGAGGTCAGGGTCCAGTATGTCCTTGGCAGGAACCCAGGAGCGCTCCTCGGGACCGTAGCCTTCCCAGTCCACCAGATACTGCCAGGACCGCTGCACCCGGCGGGAATCCGATATCCGATGGACGGTATAAGCCGACTGGCCTCCGATGATACGGGGCGGAGGGGGAGGTCTGCCTGCCGGGATAAGGGGAGAATAAACAACAGGTTTTAATAAAGAAATGTGAAACGTGGGATTAATTTTAAGGGATCTGGGTAAGTGCAGGCGAAAAGTAACGGGGTTCACTCTTCTGGCAACCTTAAAGGGACCGATGAATTTCTGGGACAGTTTGCGAGACTCCACCCGTAGCGGTAAATTCTTGGTTGAGAGCCATACTCTCTGGCCGAGGCGCAGGGTAGGCCCGGGACGGCGACGTCTGTTGGCTTGTTGTTGGTACCTCTGTGAGGAACGCAGAAGATTAAGACGGGCCTTCTTCCACGTAAGCCGACAGCGTCTGATGAACCTCGAGGCTGAAGGCACACTGACTTCTGCCTCCTGGTCCGGGAACAATGGAGGAGCATAGCCAAACTGACACTCGTGCGGGACATACCAGTGGAGGAGGAGCACAAGGTGTTGTGCGCGTACTCGGCCCAAACCATGAAGGACGACCATGTGGACGGGTTGTTGGAGACCATACTCTGAGGGTGGTTTCCAGCTCTTGATTCATCCTCTCGGTTTGGCCATTGGACTCCGGATGGTACCCTGAAGATAGACTGGCAGTGGCCCCTATGAGTTGGCAGAAGGCCTCCAAAACCTTGAGGCGAACTGGGGACCTCTGTCGGAAACCATATCTTGCGGAATGCCGAAGACTCGGAACAAATGGTTAATCACCAACTCAGCCGTTTCCTTGGCAGAAGGTAACTTAGTCAAGGGAACGAACCTGGCCGCCTTAGAAAACCTGTCGATGATGACTAGGATAGTTGTATTACCATGGGACGGAGGAAGGCCAGTAATAAAGTCCAATGAGATATGGGCCAGGGTCGGTGGGGAATAGATAGAGGGTGAAGGAGTCCTTGAGGGCGGAGGTGAGAAGATTTGCCCTGGCAGCACACGGAACAGGCCTTGACGAAAGTGGCAACGTCTTCTTTTATGGTGGGCCACCAGAACTTACGCTGGATGAAATCCAAGGTGCGACCTACGCCCGGGTGACAGGTGAGGCGAGAGGAGTGCCCCCACAGAAGGACTTGGGACCTTGCTGCCTTGGGAACAAACAACCGATTGGCAGGACCTCCTCCAGGGCCCGGTTCGATGGCTTGGGCTTGTTTCACGGGTATCCTCCACTTGCCACGAGATCGGAGCCACGATCTTAGAGGCCGGAAGGACAGTCATGTCAGTATCTTCTCGAATGGCAGGAGAGTAGATTCGTGACAAGGCGTCCGGTTTGAGATTCTTCGACCCGGGTCTATAGGTGAGGATAAACTGAAATCGGCTGAAGAAAAGAGACCATCGAGCTTGTCTGGAGTTCAACCGCTTCGCCTGCTGGATATACTCAGATTTTTGTGGTCCGTAAGCACTTGAAACGGTTGAGAAGCCCCCTCGAGCCAGTGTCTCCATTCCTTCAATGCCATCTTAACCGCTAGGAGTTCACGATCCCCCACATCGTAATTCCTCTCGGCCGGGGTAAGTCGGTGAGGAGAAGAAGGCGCAAGGATGAAGCTTCTTGTCTTCACCCTCTGAGACAGGACAGCTCAACCCCAACCTCTGATGCGTCTACTCCACCACAAAAGGTTCATCCGCCGTTGGTAGTGTCAGAATGGGAGCAGAGAGGATGCGCTGCTTGAGTCCTTGGAAGGCCGTCTCAGCTTCTCTTCCCCACAGAAACCTTGTGTTGCCACCTTGGTTACAGCTGAGAGAGGGGCTGCCACCGAGCTGAAGTTCTTGATGAACTTGCGGTAAAAGTTGGTGAAGCCAGGAAACGCTGAACTTCCTTAACGGACTTGGGGGTGGGCCAATCCGCTACCGCCCCTACCTTCTTGGGGTCCATCTGGACTCGACCGGGTTCCACTACAAATCCCAGGAATTGTACTCGGGAGGAATGGAATTCACATTCCGGCTTAACGTACAAATGGCTGTCAAGGAGGCGTTTGAGCACTTGTCTGACATGCTTAGTGTGTTCTTGAAGGGAGCTCGAAAAGATGAGGATGTCATCCAAGTAAACAAACACGAAGATGTTAAGCATATCCCTAAGCACATCGTTTATGAGCGCTTGGAACACAGCCGAGCGTTGGTCAGGCCGAAGGGCTCACCAAGATTCGTAGTGACCAGTAGGCGTGTTGAAAGCGGTCTTCCACTCGTCACCGGGTTTGATCCGGCACAAGATGTATGCGTTCCGCAGGTCAAAGCTTAGTGAAGACAACTGCTTCCTGGAGCAGCTCAAAGGCTGTGGCCATAAGGGGTAGCGGGTAGCAGTTACGGACGGTTATGGCATTAAGTCCCCGGTAGTCGATGCAAGGACGTAATCCCGTCTTTTTTTGGCCACAAGAAAAACCCTGCTCCCGCCGGCGAGGTGGATGACGCATGAGGGCCTGCTGCCAGAGCGTCCTTGATGTAGGTATCCATAGCAGCTCGTTCGGGAGGAGATAGGGAAAAGATCCGGCCCCTGGGGGGCAGGTGCCCGGAAACAGGTCGATGGGGCAAATCGTAAGGTCTATGGGTGGTAGTTTGGTGGCCCTCTGTTTGCTAAATACCGGTTTGAGGTATGGTAACGACTCGGAACTCGGGACAGGTCGATGGATTCTAGAGACTCGCGGAGGGGAACTCGGGGAACTTGGGAAGATACAAGTGGCTTGGCACGTAGGACCCACTGCTTGATAGTGCCCACAGACCAGTCGATGTGAGGGTTATGGCTGTGAAGCCAGGGGTATCCAAGGACGAGAGGGAACTCGGAAGCAGCGAGGTCAGATGAAAGTTCATCACTTCCTGGTGTTGGGAAACAGAAAGTCGCAAGGGGGTAGGTACACGAGTGACAAGTCCAGATCCGCAAAGGGCTTCCATCCAACGTAGTAACCCTTATGGGGTCACTTAGAGGTTCAGAGGGAACGCCATTCTCCTTCGCCCGACACCATCCATGAAGTTACCTGCGGCCCAGAGTCTACCAAGGCTTGAAGGGACAAGCTCGTGGTTGTCCCAGGAAAAGGTAACTGGAATGAGCAGGCGGAGTTTGGATGGATGGAGGAGTTATGTTCCCGTTTCAGTCCTCCCAGGCCTCACGGGAAGAGTGCGTTTTCCCCTGGAGCCCGGGACACGTCGGGAGAGGAAATGGCCCGGATTTGCCGCAAATAGACGCATGCTCCTCATCCCGGCGGTCTCTCTCAGGCTGGGAGATGACGTCCAACCTGCATGGGTTTCCGTTGAGTCAGCGCAGGATAAAGGTGGAGACTCGGAGCTGGGACCGATAGGAGCTAGGGTGAGAGATCTACGGGTGAGCTCTCTCTCTCTCAGACGCTGGTCTATGCGTGAAGCCAACTTGATCAGGGACTCGAGGTTGTCTGGTGGTTCCCGAGTGGCCAGTTCATCTTGGATGGTGTCGAAAGACCCTTCAAAAAGCACACTGAGCGCCTCGTCATTCCAGCCACTCACGCTGCCACCGTGTGGAACTGGATGCATTAGTCCATCACGCTGCGCCGACCTTGGCGGAGAGCAGGAGCGTTTGGCTGAGTCAGGACCGCTGGTGGACCTTGAAACACTCGCTTGAATTCTCAGCAAAGGTAGAGTAGTGACACAGCAGGGACTTTGGGCATCCACACAGCAGTAGCCCAGCTAGGGCTTTTTCCGACAGCAGGGTGATGATATATGCTATCTTGACCGGTCGTGGGAAACGACGAGGGTTGCAGCTCGAAGGAGAGAGAACATTGGTGAAAAACCCCTTACAAACACTCGGATCACCTGAAACCGTTGGGAGCGGCAGACGAGGTTCAGCCAGGGGGTTAACTGCCACGGGCACTTGAATCTGATGAACTGGAGCAGAAGCGGTTGCAGGAGAAAGTTGATCAGAAATCTGCTTTATGGAAGTCATCATCTCCGACAGAAGTTGAGAAATGTCCAGCCAGTAAGGCCTCTTGCTGAACCAGAGCAGCTTCGTGACGTTGGACAGTCCCCTCGTGGTGGGACAGCATGGGAAAAAAGTCTGGGACTGGCTGCCTCTGGGTTCATATTAATGGCTCAGTGTTTCTGTCAGGACCCGGGGCGAGAAAACAGTCACTAAAAAATTGGCAGGAACCCAGAAGATGAGGCGACACAGCATACTAGAGATGGTGGTTTAATAAAAAATAGATATCTTCCAAAATACAAAGAAAATCCACAAAGTGGTTAAAAACAGCAAGGGAAAAAACAACCTCAAAAGACCAATCCAAAAATACACGAGAACAAAACCAGAGAACCTCTGAAAATCCACAAGAAAAATGATCACAAAGGCTGGGCTGGGTGCTAACATTACAAACACTGAGCAAGAAACTGAGGAACACACAGGGTGTTTAAATACTAACAAGGAATGACTTACAGGTGCAAACAATAATTAGGCGCAAGAAAAAACAAAAGGTACAAAAAAGGTGCAAGGGGGACATCTAGTGAACAAAACCTGAACAGTCCTGGCCAAAACCTGACACTCATCTCATTTGTATATACTGTATTCTATTCTATTCTACTGTATCTTAGTCTATGCTGCTCTGACATTGCTCGTCCATATATTTATATATTCTTAATTCCATTCCTTTACTTAGATTGGTGTGTATTGTGTGTATTGTTGTGAAATTGTTTGATATTACTGCACTGTTGGAGCGAGAAACACAAGCATTTATGTCATACCTGCAATAACACCTGCTAAACATGTGTATGTGACCAATAACATTTAATTTGATTTTATTTGTCGTTTGCATCCAGAGGCTATCACTACAGAATTTGATTGACAGCCTACAGTATGCCTGACAAAGGCTGCCTGAAGGGTCCCACTACCTGTTGTCCTTTCCAAGATATCTGTCGGGGAAATACTCAACAGAAAGAATACTTGTTCTGGTTCTAACTCTGTGGCATCAGCGTTCTCTTGCATTATCAGGGTTATGACTATCTCTGAATGTATGAAGAGAGGGCTTCTTTGCCTGCCTAGGAGAGCACTACATTTTTTATTATCTAGGCTTTATTTGAAATAAACCCAGCAGGCCGCTGTATGGCAGCATTGCTTGAACACGCTCATATATTGTGTCCTTTGGGATTGGGATGTATTTTGGTTAGGTTGTATTATTCTAGTACAATGGCAGGCGAGGGGGACCGTTAGAGCTGACATCAAGAAGGACCCAGGGTATAAGGAGCTGAGGAAAAGCTAAACAGAAGGTGCAAGAGGAGTAGGAAGAGAATGTGAATGTATTACAGAGTGGGTATAAAACCGCCTCCGGCACACATCTCCAGTGAGTAGTTCACAGTTAGTTTTGACGTTGCCGTTAGTTAAAGATTTTCAGTGAGTTTAGTGTGCGGCGCACGGCAAAAAGAGATGCAGGGAGGGTTTCCTAAAGGACTAATGAAACAGTGGGGGTGTTAAGGTTACTGTCTGGTTAATAAAGCAACAAGGGCATTTGTTGGTCTTTACCACAACATTGGGGGGTGGGGGTGTATTTGATAAATGCCAACCATTTCTGCTGATGTGTGCTTCTCCGTGTAATCTGAGGGTCAGCCCTTACTGGTCTCAGCAGGCTGCTGTAGAAAATGGGAATCCCCCATCCTCAATGCCTAAGCAGTGCAGTCACAGCCCATAAAGAAAGGGATGAGCTGTAACTACTATACATTCTTTATGCATCAGAAAACATTGGGTTTACCAGTTCATGGGGACACATGAGCTTCATAAGGCACAGGACAAGCTGTAATTGTTTGACTCACTCTGTGTCATTGTACTGCTCCCATTCAATAAAGTAGTTTCCCCGAACCTCTACATTCACTTCCACTGTCCTATTGCCTGCTTGCATAACAAATTCTTGAAAATAAAAATAATGTAGATTATGAATAAATAATTCAATAAAACAATGTTTCTTTTTTAAATAAGTCATGAGCATGCTCCATTTCTGAGAAGGGGGTGGCCTCCATTTTGCCTGTGGGGCCTGTGCCAGTTCGGCTAAAGCAGGAACATCCCAGAATCATTCCGGAAACACCACAGGGTCACCCTTCGCCTCTCTCTCGCAACCCTACATTACTCTTCCACCTTAATAAGAACCTCGCTCTCCCCCTATGGGGGTAATGTCCTGGAAACGGCATGCATGTGCCAGATTGTCAGAGGAGCCCCAATGTCAGAGCATCTAACTGACCTATAAATGGATGCAATTTACCAGCCAGGCCCTTAGTCAGCCCCATGGTCCCTGCACTGCACAGCGAGGGGCTCTAGCTCAGCCTGGGTCATGACAGAAAACCTGCTAGACTGATGTAACACGGCATTTTCTGGAAAATGACATGAGAGCTCCTACTCAGAAACTGGCCAAGGATAACCTTGTCACAGAAGCACTTTTTTTTGTCTACTCTGCAACCTTTGTATCTGTACTTAGCTATAATGATGAGTACATGGGAGAGAGAAGCTTAATATAGGGGCCAGTTGGTGCATAAGACATCACCTGTAGAGAAGACGACATTCTTAGAGATGAGTTTGTGGTCCACGATGGAGAACTGAGGAAGTTCTATTCTCTCCACCCCCGTCACAGCGTTATGACCTCCTCGCCAGTAGAACTCTATGTCATCAGTGGTGTACCCATCTGAGGATGAGAGAGGAGGCAGGGCATTTGATGGAGAACACAAGGGCACACAGCCAGTCAGAAATATAATGAACGTGTATGTGTCTCCAAGGATTATTAAGTTCAACATATACAATTGTGGGCACATAATCATCATATAAGGCACACAAAGAATGTGTTGATTAAATCAGAAGCATTGTAAATACTGTAGCGTCAACCTAACATGTCTGCCACTTGGATCCGAGTAGATTTCAATAGAGAAGATTTAAACAAAACAACCACAATATGAAGTCAACTTTTGACCACAATGAGAATATCATTTTTTTTWAACTGAGCATAAATACTCATATAAAACAATGTTATTTTCTCTGCCTTAGTGCTTACTCAACTAAAACTAGTACAGAAATTAGCAGCCAGCTAGTGGACTCACGGATATAAACTATTGAGTAACATCTTATAGAATCCCAATWATTTTTTTTCTCTCCATCAGACCATGAAACTGGTCCTTGCATAATCCACTTCCTGCCTGCCTAGGCCAATGCAGTGGTCAATTCGGCTGACTCTAGGGAACTGTGTGCACGCATTATAACAGAGACAAGAGACAGAAATGGAGGGTTCTGCAACACTCCAAATCGCAGGTTCATGAATGAGAAATGAATAAGGTGTTTTTCTCTTGTCTCTCTCCTAATCAAACATTAAAAACACTTCCTCCTCATAATGATTGGTAATCAAAATGTGCGTGTGTGTTTATGAATTTGTGTGTGTGTATTTGTGTGACTGTGTGTCTGCGTGCCTGCATATGTGTGTATGTTTGTGTGCGTGCATGTGTGTGTATCTATTCACATGAATATGTATGTGTGAGAGCGCGGTGCGTGTGGTGTGCGCGTGCGGGTGCGGGTGGACCTCAGGGCTGAGTAATATTTGACAGGACTATTCAGGAACTCTCCCACTGGCTCATTGATTAGTCCCACGCAGGCCTTCCCTTTCTCTTCCTCTATCCTCTCACCCTCTCCTCTCCCCCTCTCCACCCCCGCCTCTCTTCTCCCCCTCTCCTCTCCCCCTCTCCTCTCCTCTCCCCCTCTCCTCTTTTCTCCCCTCTCTCCTCTCCTCTCCTCCCTTTCCTCTCTTTCCTCCTCTCCTTGCTCTCCTCTCCTCCTCTCCTACCTCTCCTCTCCTACCTATCCTCTCCTACCTCTCCTCTCCCCTCTCTCCTCCCTCTCCTCCCTCTCCTCCCCTCCCTCTCCTCCCTCTCCCCTCCTCCCTCTCCTCCCCCACCTCTCCTCCCTCATCTCTCCTCCCTCTCCTCCCTCACCTCCTCTACCTCTCCTCCCTCTCCTCTCTTACCTCTCCTCCCTCAACTCTCCTACCTCTCCTTCCTCAACTCTCCTACCTCTCCTCTCCTACCTATCCTCCTCTCCCCCTCTCCTCTCCTCCCTCTCCTACCTCTCCTCTCCTACCTATCCTCTCCTACCTATCCTCTCCTCTGCTCCCTCTCCTCATGACATTGCCCTGTTGGGTGAGGTTTATGACACCCCCATAAATACCTTTCCCTCTTTACTCTCCACTCTACAGAATGGACTCTTGGAAAGCCCTTTGTTAACATAGAGAGAGTATGGTAACATCAAAAGGTTGGGGAATGGATCAATATTTCCCTTTCTCAACCAGTTGAAAGTGTCCGTTGGTACTTAAAGAATATGATACCAGATCAGTTGGCGTCTGAGACATGATTACTGATGATAGGATAACATAAATTGTATCTTGGAAAGTCTACACATTCTAGTTATCAGATTCACATGGAATTGTTATGCAATTTAAATGTTTAAATATGAAACTATTTGTGAAAAGATTGTAATCTTAGCCTCCTAAATAAGATAAGTGTTTCATAGTAAAACGTAGACCCACTCAGTGGCCACGCCCAAGTGAACAGACAGTGGTTGAGAACTATGAAACACGCCCTTCTCTCCCCCAGTACAAAAGCCCTTTGACAGAAGTCAAACTTAGTTCCCGATGACGTAAGGACTGGTGTCCATACGTTTAAAAGGGCTAATTTCAACTACAACCAAACRAAATTAACATTTAGTTCCAGAAATGTTAGGACTGCTGTCCTAAAGTTTAAAAGGGTGAATTTCAACATGGAGGTGACGATCACCACACTGGAATRGTGAACTTCGACTAGACCAGCCAGAATACAGCACGAGCTGATTATGTCAACTTAGTATGAACTTTGAACTATTATTCACTAAAGAGGTGATACATCCKAGACGTCGACTTATCAGCTGCAGCTGTAAACGTACGTGGCCTAGGAAAGGACAGACAATCTCAGAAGAGCGACAGGGTGCTACAATATTACGACCAGAAAGATTCTTCAAAGGACAATGGCGATCTCTGCTGGGTAAACCAGTCTTCCATCTTCGACCCATCTATCGAAGCACAGTTCAGAGTAAATATATATATCTTGCATTTTCCTTTTCTGAATGGCAGTTATTAGAATGCATAAGATTCTGTATTTACAGTAGCATAGCTTCTCAAGGTCTGATAGACCCAATCCCTTTGTCCCTCAGTCTTCCCGCTCTTTCATTCAAACCCAACCCCCTTCCTTTGTGTAACCAGCTGTCATATCGGGTTAGCCTACTAGGGGCTTTTCATGACATGATTAGTAATCGATGTGTGATCTATCCTGTGTACATATATGTTATTCTGTGTGATTAATTAGGTATTTAGTGAATAAATAATTAAGCCAATTTGTGTATTGCTGATTCAATTTATTATCAAGGGTTCGTGTAGATAACCAAGTACTTACGACAATCAGAATGAGACCGATCGAGGTGGCGATTAATAATTGACTACTATTGATATAAAAGATCTTCAGATCTTTAAGAGAGTGGAATCGGGAGATAACCGCTCTATTAATGGTTTAATTGTTACATGGTTTATTTCAATCACGAAATCAATTAAACGTTAGGTAATGGATTTGATAAAATAGCATGTCATATAATTGAATCATAGTCAGACACGACATCATGATGGTACAGTATGTGTTTCATTGAAGTTATTTCGAAGAGGCTGTTAAGAGCTATTTGTTTTTTTGTGATATATCGTTAAGTTACGTAATACAGCATATACAAGTCAATATGCAGTTCGCAATTCTGAAATCAAAGTTCATTTACAATAACCAATGCGTTATTATCATAGAGCCTACACGATAAACATCCTTCCAACCCCTGCTATAGAGATGGCGATATCAGGTCGCTGCTTGGTTGGTTGGGCTTCTCTGATCCACTTAACTCCATTGAGCCCGACTTTGCAAATTATATTTTGCCTCCATTTACCGTCATAGCTTTTTCATCACTGCATTTGGCTTGATTGGATCCCCATGCAGAATCAGTGATGCACAAGAACTGGAAGGAAGGAGGGAGAGAGAGAGGAGAGATAGAGAAGAGGACTGAGGAGAAAACGCCCTGCCTTTGTACATAGGCTGGGTCTCCCTTGTCCCTGGTTGACTTTAATTTGAACTCTTAAGGCAGGGGTGGGCAACTCCAGTCCTCGAGGGCCTGATTGGTGTCACACTTTTTCTCCATCCCTAGCAAACACAGCTGATTAATCAAATTGCATTCTAAACTGAAGATCATCATTAGGTGATTATTGGAGTCAGGTGTGTTAGCTGGAGCAAAACTGTGACACCAATCAGGCCATCGAGGACTGGAGTTGCCCACCCCTGTCTTAAAGGATAGATGGCTATGCTAAGCTAACACAAAGTATCTTCCCATAGACTCACGGGTTTGGGAGCTTTGTCAGTAAAAATACATCAAATTTATCTTGATAACATTGTTAGAGATAGCATAATAGGCCCATCTGACTAGAGGCATTTTATAAACCTTATAAAATAAATTCAGAATTTATATGTTTTATTGTTCTAAGGGAKACCTTTGAAAGAGTGTGGTGGGAGACTTCACTCATCATAATATACTGTAACTTGACTTCAAACAACATTTGGGCTGAAACCAGACATTCAAATATGTCTCTGACTGGATTAGAATTGAACAACACAATCTCACACTAAATATGTACAGAAAGTATTTCAACAGACATTGTGCGTTTTTGTGTGAATTAACTCATGTGAAAATACACACAGGTACTCATACGCACCAACAGATATAGTAACATTCCTGCTTACAAGCAAAAATTWAAGCAGGAAGCACCAGTGACTCGTTCTATAAAAAAGTCGTCAGATGAAGCAGATGCTAAACTACAGGACTGTTTTGCTATCACAGACTGGAACATGTTCCGGGATTCTACCGATGGCATTGAGGAGTACACCACATCAKTCACTGGCTTTATCAATAAGTGCATCGAGGACGTCGTCCCCACAGTGACTGTACGTACATACCCCAACCAGAAGCCATGGATTACAGGCAACATTCGCACTGAGCTAAAGGGTAGAGCTGCCGCTTTCAAGGTGCGGGACTCTAACCCGGAAGCTTACAAGAAATCCTGCTATGCCCTGCGACGAACAATCAAACAGGCAAAGCRTCAATACTGGGCTAAGATTGAATCATACTACACCGGCTCCGACACTCGTCTTATGTGGCAGGGCTTGCAAACTATTACAGACTACAAAGGGAAGCACAGCTGCGTGCTGCCCAGTGACACGAGCCTACCAGACGAGCTAAATCATTTCGATGCTCGCCTTGAGGCAAGCAACACTGAGGCATGCATGAGAGCATCAGCTGTTCCGGACGACTGTGTGATCACGCTCTCCGTAGCCGATGTGAGTAAGACCTTTAAACAGGTCAACATACACAAGGCTGCGGGAACAGACGGATTACCAGGACGTGTGCTCCGGGCATGTGCTGACCAACTGGCAGGTGTCTTCACTGACATTTTCAACATGTCCCCGATTGAGTCTGTAATACCAACATGTTTCAAGCAGACCACCATAGTCCCCGTGCCCAAGARCACAAAGGCAACACGTCCGTAGCCATGAAGTGCTTTGAAAGGTTGGTAATGGCTCACATCAACACCATTATCCCAGAAACTCTAGACCCACTCCAATTTGCATACCGCCCAAACAGATCCACAGATGATGCAAACTCTATTGCACTCCACACTGCCCTTTCCCACCTGGACAAAAGGAACACTTATGTGAGAATGCTATTCATTGACTACAGCTCAGCGTTCAACACCATAGTACCCTCAAAGCTCATCACTAAGCTAAGGATCCTGGGACTAAACACCTCCTTCTGCAATTGGATCCTGGACTTGCTGACAGGCCACCCCCAGATGGTGAGGGTASGTAGCAACACATCTGCCACGCTGATCCTCATCACTGGAGCTCCCCAGGGGTGCGTGCTCAGTCCCCTCCTGTACACCCTGTTCACCCACGACTGCATGGCCAGGCACAAYACCAWCATTAAGTTTGCAGACAACATAACAGTAGGCCTGATCACCGACAATGACGAGACAGCCTATAGGGAGGAGGTCAGAGACCTGGCCGGGGGGAGATGATTGTGGACTACAGGAAAAGGAGGAACGAGCACGCCCCCATTCTCATCAACGGGGCTGTAGTGGAGCAGGTTGAGAGCTTCAAGTTCCTTTGTGTCCACATCAACAACAAACTAGAATGGTCCAAACACACCACGAGAGCCGTGAAGTGGGCACGACAAAGCCTATTCCCCCTCAGGAAACTAAAAAGATTTGGCATGGGTCCTGAGATCCTCAAAAAGGTTCTACAGCTGCAACATTGAGAGCATCCTGACTGGTTGCATCACTGCCTGGTGCGGCAATTGCTCGGTCTCTGACCGCAAGGCACTACAGAGGGTAGTGCGTACGGCCCAGTACATCACCGGGGCTAAGCTGCCTGCCATCCAGGACCTCTACACCAGGCGGTGTCAGAGGAAGGCTCCAGCCACCCCAGTCATAGAGTGTTCTCTCTACTACCGCATGGCAAGCGGTACCAAAGTGCCAAGTCTAGGACAAAAAGGCCTCTCAACAGTTTTTACCCCCAAGCCATAAGACTCCTGAACAGGTAATCAAATGGCTACCCGGACTATTTGCATTGTGTGTGTCCCCCAACGCCTCTTTTTACGCTGCTGCTACTCTCTGTTTATCATATATGCATAGTCACTTTAACTATACATTCATGTACATACTACCTCAATTGGGCCGACAACCCAGTGCTCCCGCACATTGGCTAACCGGGCTATCTGCATTGTGTCCCACCCATCACCTGCCAACCCCTCTTTTACGCTACTGCTACTCTCTGTTCATCATATATGCATAGTCACTTTAACCATATTTACATGTACATASTACCTCAATCAGCCTGACTAACCGGTGTCTGTATGTAGCCTCGCTGCTTTTAAAGCCTCGCTACTGTATATAGCCTGTCTTTTTACTGTTGTTTTATTTCTTTACCTACCTATTGTTCACCTAATACCTTTTTTGCACTATTGGTTAGAGCCTGTAAGTAAGCATTTCACTGTAAGGTCCACACCTGTTGTATTCGACAAATAAACTTTGATTTGATTTGAACAATAATCGACAAGACCATGGTGAAGTCGGAAGTTTACATACACTTAGGTTGGAGTCATTAAAACTCGTTTTTCAATCACTCCACAAACTTCTTGTTAACAAACTATAGTTTTGGCAAGTCGGTTTGGACATCTACTTTGTGCATGACATGAGTAATTTTTACAACAATTGTTTAGAGACAGATTATTTCACAATTCCAGTGGGTCAGAAGTTTACATACACTAAGTTGACTGTGCCTTTATACAACTTGGAAAATTCAAAAAAAAGATGTCATGGCTTTAGAAGCTGCTGATAGGCTAATTGACATCATTTGAGTCAATTGGAGGTGTACCTGTGGATGTATTTCAAGGCCTACCTTCAAACTCAGTGCCTCTTCAAAAGAATACAGCCAAGACCTCAGAAAGAAACTGTAGACCTCCACAGATCTGGTTCATCCTTTCGAGCAATTTCCAAATGCCTGAAGGTACCACGTTCATTTGCACAAACAATAGTACGCAAGTATAAACACCATGGGACCACGCAGCAGTCATACCGCTCAGGAAGGACACGTGTTCTGTCTCCTAGAGATGAACGTACTTTGGTGCGAAAAGTGCAAATCAATCTTGTGAAGATGCTGGAGAAAACAGGTACAAAAGTATCTATATCCACAGTAAAACGAGTCCTATATCGACATGAGCTGAAAGGCCGCTCAGCAAGGAAGAAACCACTGCTCCAAAACCGCCATAAAAAAAGCCAGACTACGTTTTGCAATGCACATGGGGGCAAAGATCGTACCTTTTGGAGAAATGTCCTCTGGTCTGATGAAACAAAAAAATAACTGTTTGGCCATAATGACCATCGTTATGTTTGGATRAAAAAGGGGCAGGCTTGCAAGCCGGAGAACACCATCCCAACCGTGAAGCATGGTGGTTGCAGCATCATATTGTGGTGGTGCTTTGCTGCAGGAGGGACTGGTGCACTTCACAAAATAGATGGCATCATGAGGGAGGAAACTTATGTGGATATATTGAAGCAACATCTCAAGACATCAGTCAGGAAGTTAACGCTTGGTCTCAAATGGGTCTTCCAAATGGACATTGACCCCAAGCATACTTCCAACGTTGTGTCAAAATGGCTTAAGGACAACAAAGTCAAGGTATTGGAGTGGCCCTGAACCCAAGCTCTGACCTCAATCCTATAGAAAAAGAAAATACGTGGACAGAACTGAAAATGCATGTGTGAGCAAGGAGGCCAACAAACCTGACTCAGTTACACCAGCTCTGTCAGGAGGAATGGGCCAATATTCACCCAACTTATTGGAGGAAGCTTGTGGAAGGCTACCTGAAACGTTTGACCCAAGTTAAACCATTTAAAGGCAATGCTACCAAATACTAATTCAGTGTACGTAAACTTCTGACCCACTGGGAATGTGATGAAAGAAATAAAAGCTGAAATAAATCATTCTCTCTACTATTATTCTGACATTTCACATTCTTAAAATAAAGTGGTGATCCTAACTGACCTAAAACAGAGATTTTTTACTAGGATTAAATGTCAGGAATTGTGATAAACTGAGTTTAAATGTATTTGGCTAAGGTGTATGTAAACCTCCGACTATATATACAAACACAATCAGTGGGAATAGGGGCCAGGTGTGCGCAATGAACGTTCCAGAGGGATCCGTGACACTGTGTTTTTTGTGTGTGTGTGGTATCAATGAAGATATTTGATTGGGGAATGGAACACCTTTTCATGGTGGGAAATGAATTCATCAATAAATGTGGGGAAACAGAAGACCTGTAGAAAAAAAATCTGTTTGGTTTAAATTCCCCTGGTGCAACTGCATGGTATTTGCCACTATAATGAGTCTGGACTATGACCAATTAATCCATATCAATGCAGTTAAACAGGATTAATTTAAAATAATKAATTATGTTGGCTTACACTTATGGCACTACCAAGGCCGTTTCATGATGATTATTAAGGTYGTGTCAATCATGCTATATACTTAGGCTATTGTAACAAGGCATATGCCAGCATTATAGGCCTACTGATTCTGCCCGAGGCCTACTAGGTTTTCATGACCACGTCCGTTAGAGCTCACTTTGCCACGTATGAGCCCTGGTTAGAGTCCCTGTTGCAGCTTTCACTTTCTTCTGCTACATTGGTGGCAGCGTTGGGACCACCTCCAGCTCACGTCTAGTTATGATATCTAGTGGTTGAAAGCATTCTGTTTTCCAACATAGTGTTGGGTGTAAGTACATTGATTTATCTAGTGAACAATGGGTAAGCAATAATGGGCGTGACGGATAGAAGTAGTCCCTACAAGCCTTACATCCAAGTTCCCGGAAGCTGAATGGAAAGTGGTATGCCCTGACCAGTTATTCAGAAGAAAATACTCTGTGACTGTCTAATTTACATAAGTTAACTTACCAGTGTGGACCCAAAACAAACACATTCTACACATTTACAAACGACCTGTTTAAAGTGTTATTACAACCATGGTGTTCTGTTGTTGCGGAAGCTTATACATCTAATAACCTGACAATGATCCACATCATATGGGTAGACAAATAATGGAAGTGTGTTATGCAGCAAAACACAACTATCCTTTTTTAGCATGCAAACCAGTAATATGAATCACTGTTGATCTGTTCTGATCTAATGAGATGGATGGAGTATTTTCTACGGCCTAGAATTGAGGCCTTTCACACTCATGAAGGACAAAGCTAGGCACCTCTTGTTTCTCATTGGCGAAGACTGAACTCAAGTTAGGGATTGTATGTCAGACTCTCTTAAACCACTTTGCCCAACATGTTATACCCCAGAGGTTGTAAATAAACCCCTTTTAAGGTGATATAACTTGTATCGTTATTACAGGGCTGTAAAACACATGGTTTCAGACCGAACATTTCTCACCATTTATTTACGGAGAGCAATTTCCATTTTTATAACAGGTAGAGTCCATTTATTTACAATAGTGTGTTGATTAATTATGGCTTTCTTCAGTGGAAATACAGAATATGTATAAAAATGCCAAATATACCAAAAGCTAAATCAAGCAGAGATTTATGACTATTTAACCATGTTAATCACTACTGAAACATGCAAACTACAAACATTTAACCAGTTAAAGATAATGAATACATAACACATATTTTATTAAAAATAATTGAGTGTGTGTATATGTGTGTAAGTGTTTGTGTATTATGGTGTGTATTATAATTTCCCATCATAAAGATGCATCACCATTCCCCAATCAAATACCTTCATCAATACCAACAAAACAAATCTGGCAACCCTCATCAAATTTGTCATTGCCTTTTATTAAATGCATTATGAAGAAAATGTTGTAATGTAGGCTCCATGAAATATGAAATGCGTTATGAAGAAAATCGTGTAGGCCTATTGTTGCCTACATGAAAAATGGGCCTTTCTGAATACAAGTGCACCAGTATCCCAAAGTAGTAAGTGAAAACAAGCATAGAAAACAGTATTGGCATTAATAAAATCCCCAAAAATGTAAGGCTACTATAATATTATAATTATTTCGGTGACAACCTGGTGGATTAACAATATTGGGTTGTTAACACGTTTGTTTTTTTATATGAATAAATGTGGGACACAAAAAAGGCAGTGTAGAACACCATGTCCATCATGCATTGTTCTAATATATATTTTTTTTAATTCCGAAGTTTGCCTCCTCAAAAAGTATGTTCCTATGAATTAAGTCGCACCAAAATTTTTGTCGTTTCCTACTAATTAAGCCACACCAAAAATGAGCAAAAACACACTAAATCTGCTGAAATACTTTTTGTACATATTTGCACGAATTGAGTGTTAGATTGTGTTGAATTTTAGCAAATTGACAAGTGAATCCTGGAGGTTTGCTCTCTTAGGGACAAATACTAACTTGAGAGGTGCGCTTCACTTGGAAACTGTGTAAATAATGTAATCCTATCGAGTTACGCAGATGGATTTCCAGTTAGGGTTCATGGGAAAACTGTGGCTTCTAACAAATTAAAACTTGATTTATGCTAGGAGTTACACACATCCCTTGGTTCATACATGAATACACCATCATCAAACTTAAATGAAGAGTAAACCAAAAGCAGAGGCCAAGCCTAATTGAAGTCTGTAAAGTATACATTGAGTCAGAGAGAGTCTCAGAAATGCCATCAAAGGGCTACACCGGGRAACGTAAGAGCCAAGTTTCAGACTTAACAATGCATGGGAAGGTCTGCTGCTCTTTTCAAATTTAACTGGAGTGAGCACAGGAAATTCAGAGTCAGAGTCTCAAACAACTGATGCTTTTTCCCCTGCATGTGCTTGAGAGGCTCCTCTAAAATAATAACTAAAATGAATGTTTGATACCCACGGTTCAAAGTTACTTTAATCTTATTCCTGGTGTCCAATTAAAAGTGTCTCTAAAGTCCGACAGCGCGCAGCGAGCTGTCTTCAGTTCAGCTGGTTGGCAAACCTGCAGGAGCTGTGATGGGAAGATCTAAGGCACAGAATAAACTCCAGTGTACAAACTGTTCAGACCCCAGAGGACATTTGTGGTTTCTAAAATAGGATCTGATAGCAGTGACGCTCCGTACGTTGTGCACTACTGGTGCAGAAAATGTAACTATTACTTGGTGGAATTTTGAGCTTAGATGAGAGTTTCATTGTGACAACACTGACAACAGCGAAACATCACCATAATAATGAGGCATCTCTTCAACTCTTGCCATCTTAGAAAGAAAAACATTAAGTACGTACATTTGGGGTGGCAGGTAGCCTAGTGGTTAAAGCGTTGTCGAATCTCCAAGGTAAAAATCTGTCGTTCTGCCCCTGAACAAGGCAGTTAACCCACTGTTCCCAGGCCGTCATAGTAAATAAGAATTTGTTCTTAACTGACTTGCCTAGTAAAATAAACAGAAATAAGGCTGGATTGTGGGTCTACTAGTGGCTTAATTGTCCTCCAAAATGGTGCAATTATCTCACTTTTTCTTTAAAAATATATTATTAAAACGCCTCTTTTTTTTCTCTGACCACCCACAGTCTGGGTCTACACTATCCGGAATAATAAGGAATATACTGAATGTTGCTTTGATACGTCCTCTCACTGTCAATTGCGTTTATTTTCACTAAACTTAACATGTGTAAATATTTGTATGAACATAACAAGATTCAACAACTGAGACATAAACTGAACAAGTTCCACAGACATGTGACTAAAAGAAATTGAATAATGTGTCCCTAAACAAAGGGGGGGTCAAAATCAAAAGTAACAGTCAGTATCTGGTGTGGCCACCAGTTGCATTAAGTAATGCAGTGCATCTCTTCCTCATGGACTGCACCAGATTTGCCAGTTCTTGCTGTGAGATGTTACCCCACTCTTTCACCAAGGCATCTGCAAATTCCCTCAGCCTCCGATCCAACAGGTCCCAGACGTGCTCAATGGGATTGAGATCGGGCTCTTCTCTGGCCATGGCAGAACACTGATATTCCTGTCTTGCAGGAAATCACGCACAGAACAAGCGGTATGGATGGTGGCATTGTCATGCTGGAGGTTGATGTCAGGATGAGCTTGCAGGAAGGGTACCACATGAGGGAGGAGGATGTCTTCCCTGTAACGCACAGCGTTGAGATTGCCTGCATTGACAACAAGCTCAGTCCGATGATGCTGTGACACACCACTCCAAACCATGACTGACCCTCCACCTCCAAATCGATCCCGCTCCAGAGTACAGGCCTCGGTGTAACGCTCATTCCTTCAACGATAAACGTGAATCCGATCATCACCCCTGGTGAGAAAAAACTGTGACTCATCAGTGAAGAGCACTTTTTGCCAGTCCTGTCTGGTCCAGCAACGGTGGGTTTGTGCCCATAGGTGATGTTGTTGCCGGTGATGTCTGGTGAGGACCTGCCTTCTTATGGCTGCAATCCCGGCAACGGGATCGATATGACAACAGCCGGTGAAAGTGCAGGGCGCCAAATTCAAAAAACAGAAATCTCATAATTAAAATTCCTCAGACATACATGTGTCTTATACCATTTTAAAGGTAATCTTGTTGTTAATCCCACCAAAGTGTCCGATTTCAAATATGTTTTTCAGCGAAAGCCCTACAAACGATTATATTAGGTCACACCAAACCACAATAAGCACAGCCATTTTTCCAACGAAAGATAGCAGTCACAAAAAGCTGAAATATTGCTAAAATGAATCACTAACCTTTGATGATCTTCATCAGATGATACTCATGGGACTTCATGTTACACAATACATGCATGTTTTGTTTGATAAAGTTCATATTTATATAAAAAAATCTGAGTTTACATTGGCGCGTTACATTCACTAGTTCCAAAAACATCCATTGATAGTGCATAGCCACATCGTTTCAACATAAATACTCATCATAAATGTAGATGATAATACAAGTTATACACATGGAATTATAGATATACCTCTCCTTAATGCAACCGCTGTGTCAGATTTCAAAAAAACGTTATGTAAAAAGCAAACCATGCAATAATCTGAGACGGAGCTCAGAACAAGAGTCAAGTTAGCCGCCATGTTGGAGTCAACAGAAACCAGAAATTACATGATAAATATTCCCTTACCTTTGATGATCTTCATCACAATGCACTCCCAGGAATCCCAGGTCCACAATAAATGCTTGATTTGTTTGATAATGTCCGTTATTTATGTCCAATTAACTACTTTGGTTAGCGCGTTTGGTAAACAATTCCAAAGTCACAAAGCGTGTTCACTAAACGTGACGAAATGTCCAAAAGTTCCGTAACAGTCAGTAGAAACATGTCAAACGATGTATTGAATCAATCTTTAGAATGTTGTTAACATACATCTTGAATAACGTTCCAACCGGAGAATTACATTGACTTCAGTTGAGCGATGGAACGGAGCTGCCTCTCACGTGAACGCGCGTGGTCAAAGCGTGGTCACCTCATGGCAGTGGTTACTCATTCCTGTCTCCTTCGGCCCCCCTTCATAGTAGAGTCATCAGACAAAGTTCTATTGACTGTTGATATCTAGTGGAAGCCGTAGGAAGTGAAAACTCATCCATATCTCGCTGTAATTTCAATGGGAGCTTGGTTGAAACTTGACCAGCCTCAGAAAAAATCCAAACAGGAAGTGGAAGTTCTCAGGTTTTTGCCTGCCATATGAGTTCTGTTATACTCACAGACATAATTCAAACAGTTTTAGAAACTTCAGAGTCTTTTCTATCCAATAACAATATGCATATATTAGCAACTATGACTGAGGAGCAGGACGTTTACTCTGGGCACCTCTGTGCACCTTTCATCCAAGCTACTCAATACTGCCCCTGCAGCCATAAGAAGTTAAAACAGGCCTACAAGCCCTCAGTTCAGCCTCTCTCAGCCTATTGCGGACAGTCTGAGCACTGATGGAGGGATTGTGCGTTCCTGGTGTAACTCGGGCCGTTGTTGTTGCCATCCTGTACCTGTGCCGCAGGTGTGATGTTCGGATGTACCGATGCTGTGCAGGTCTTGTTACACGTGGTCTGCCGCTGCAAAGACGATCAGCTGTCCGTCCTGTCTCCCTGTAGCGCTGTCTTAGGCATCTCACAGTACGGACATTGCAATTTATTGCCCGGGCACATCTGCTGTCCTCATGCCTCCTTGCAGCATGCTTACGGCACATTCACGCAGATGAGCAGGGACCCTGGACATCTTTCTTTTGGTGGTATTCAGAGTCAGTAGAAAGGACTCTTTAGTGTCCTAAGTTTTCATAACTGTGACCTTAATTGCCTACCATCTATAAGCTGTTAGTGTCTTAACGACCGTTCCACAGGTGCATGTTCATTAATTGTTTATGGTTCATTGAACAAGCATGGGAAACAGTGTTTAAACCCTTACGAATTATCTTTGAAAGACAGAGTCCTGAAAAAGGCACGTTTATTTTTTTGCTGAGTGTTTTACAGTAGGTGTGAATTAAGTATACTCTATACATCTGGCAGCACAATTTATACAGTGGACTAGTCCATACAGTATGCTTTACTAATGAAGTACTGTGTGCGTGTGAAATTCATGAGCATGTACTATACTATGTAACTACTATAACATTTTGAGTTTGACATTGTTGAATAACGCAGTCCAAGGTTTTCACTTCCTAGATATAGGTTATGTGGCCTATTGTACTACAGCCCAGATTTTCAAACATTATAGAGAAGCTGGGAAGAAACAACACAACAAATGTAGCTTGACAGGAGGTGTTTTGTAGCACCCAGCACTGTGCAGTGACATTGGTCAGTTGTTCTTCAATATAAAGTAACCACACACGGCCACTCCGCTAGACATACTGTGTTGTTGTGTTGACATGTAAAAACAGCAGTTAGACAACAAAAGTCACTTAACACATGATTCCATGAAAAAGGCATTTCCCTTTAAATGACACATTAGTGTCCCTGCCCAGCAATGAGCCACATAGAGGAAAGGCAGACTATCCAAAATAACTGCTTCCACTGTCCACCTTGAGGGCACAAGTCTCATCTCATCACACTCCTATTCCCAGGAGGGAACAAGTCCGCTCCAAAGATGTATTTCATTACAACCAAATTAGTATGAAGACAGAGGGGCTTATAACTGGAACAAGAATAAATAACTGCATCATACTAATTGTATAGTGCATATTAAGTGCTCACACTAATGATTAAAGTCATTTACACAGAAGTGTTGAATAGTTATTATTGCTTGTAGGCTTATACTCTATCTAGGGGCCTCCTTTTATCCAGCCAAACTTTCTGGGGCTTTATCCGCTCTTCCCTCCTTCCTTCTGAACCTGACAAGGCTTTCATCTGACACTTTGTCATATTGTCAGAAGACGTCTGAACTAGCAACACATCAGCTCTGACAGGGATAAAGAAAAATACACATCTACATGGAGGTGAAAGACTATATTCCAAAGACATGCATGCCTAAAACAGACAGATAAGACAATAACGTTATTATCCCCATGGGGACATGTTGTTTGCGTCTCTGTGTACAATAAATACAACCAGTGCGATTCTTACAGTAGGTGATTCAATGGTACACTACTAAACACATTATACACGTCAGAACATTGTCAACTACATTGTCAAGTGTAGGCCAGCCCACTGGACCTGCTAGTGATTGTCATTCAGCAGCCTTATTGCCACTAGGATAAAGTACTGTTTCACCTCATATAAAAATTTAAAATACACACTTAACCAGCCCCCCCTCCCTCGAGCTCTGACTCTACTGATAACTATGTTATTGAGGAAAAATGCACTTTCTATACCTGTGATATGTGGTTGTCCCACCTTGCTATCTTAAGATGAATGATGTGGTTGTCCCACCTAGCTACCTTAAGATGAATGATGTGGTTGTCCCACCTAGCTACCTTAAGATGAATGATGGGGTTGTCCCACCTAGCTACCTTAAGATGAATGATGTGGTTGTCCCACCTAGCTACCTTAAGATGAATGATGTGGTTGTCCCACCTAGCTACCTTAAGATGAATGATGTGGTTGTCCACACTAGCTACCTTAAGATGAATGTGTGGTTGTCCCACCTAGCTACCTTAAGATGAATGATGTGGTTGTCCCACCTAGCTACCTTAAGATGAATGATGTGGTGTCCCACCTAGCTACCTAAGATGAATGATGTGGTTGTCCCACCTAGCTACCTTAAGATGAATGATGTGTTGTCTCACCTAGCTACCTGAAGATAAGATTGGTTGTCCCTCAACCTACCTTAAGATGAATGATGTGGTTGTCCTCCACCTACCTTAAGATGAATGATGTGTTGTCCTCCAACCTACCTTAAGATGAATGATGTGGTTGTCCACCTAGCTACCTTAAGATGAATGATGTGGTTGTCCCACCTAGCTACCTTAAGATGAATGATGTGGTTGTCCCACCTAGCTACCTTAAGATGAATGATGTGGTTGTCCACCTAGCTACTTAAGAAATGATGTGGTTGTCCCACCTAGCTACCTTAAGATGAATGATGTGGTTGTCCCCACCTACCTTAAGATGAATGATGTGGTTGTCTCACCTAGCTACCTGAAGATGAATGATGTGGTTGTCCCCAACCTACCTTAAGATGAATGATGTGGTTGTCTCACCTAGTACCTGAAGATGAATGATGTGGTTGTCCCTCCAACCTACCTTAAGATGAATGATGTGGTTGTCCTCCAACCTACTTAAGATGAATGATGTGGTTGTCCCTCAACCTACCTTAAGATGAATGATGTGGTTGTCCCACCTAGCTACTGAGATGAATGATGTGGTTTCCAACCTACCTTAAGAAATATGGGTGTCCTCACCTACCTTAAGATGAATGATGTGGTTGTCCCTCAACTACCTTAAGATGAATGATGTGGTTGTCCCACCTAGCTACCTAAGATGAATGATGTGGTTGTCCCTCCACCTACCTTAAGATGAATGATGTGGTTGTCCCTCCAACCTCCTAAGATGAATGATGTGTTGTCCCTCAACCTACCTTAAGATGAATGATGTGGTTGTCCACCTAGCTACTCTAAGATGAATGATGTGGTTGTCCCTCCAACCTACTTAAGATGAATGATGTGGTTGTCCCACCTAGCTACCGAAGAGATGATGTGGTTGTCCCTCCAACCTACCTTAAGATGAATGATGTGGTTGTCCCTCAACCTACCTTAAGATGAATGATGTGGTTGTCCCTCCAACCTACCTTAAGATGAATGATGTGGTTGTCCCACCTAGCTACCTGAAGATTAATGATGTGTTGTCCACCTGCTACCTGAAGATGATGATTGTTGTCCCACCACCTACCTTAAGATGAATGATGTGGTTGTCCCTACCACCTACCTTAAGATGAATGATGTGGTTGTCCCCTAGCTACCTGAAGATGAATGATGTGGTTGTCCCACTCCACTACCTTAAGATGAATGATGTGGTTGTCTCCACTAGCTACCTGAAGATGAATGATGTGGTTGCCCTCCAACCTACCTTAAGATGAATGATGTGGTTGTCCCTCCAACCTACCTTAAGATGATATGATGTGGTTGTCCCACCTGACTACCTGAAAGAATGATGTGGTTGTCCACCTAGCTCTGAAGATGAATGATGTGGTTGTCCCACCTAGCTACCTTAAGATGAAACCAAGAGGTTCTAACTGTAAGTTGCTCTGGATAACAGCGTCTGCTAAATGACAAAAATGGAAACGTTTGACTCTATTTATTTTATTCCTTGGTGCCCGGTAACGTCGTTTATTCCTTGGTGCCTTTGTATAGAGCAAGGGTTCCCAAACTTTTTCGCTAGGGCCCACCTTCCAGCATTGGGGAACATACCGCTCGCCCCCCGCCCCCTTCGCACGCGCCACGTCTATTTCTATGGGCACAAGCACTGTTCATGACACAAACTGTTCACACCCCTCTTGTTGGTGGAGAACATTTTGCAAGATTATTTCCAGCAATTTTACACATTTTGTCATGGGATGCAAAGAAAATGTTGCAGTTTTAAAGCTCATTCTACACATTCTATACATCTAAAGTGTATTCATATGATATTTGAGGGACAAAAAAATTACAACAAAATCTATGGACTAAAACACTGACATGGGCTAGTTTATCTGGACATTTCCGACAAGTTAGAAATAGCTCTCTAAGGTATGCAATGACTAACATGACAAGAGGAACTGATGATGCACTACCCAATTTCTTGTCCATTCTACTATTACAACTTTCAAGAGTGATTTTAAAGCCGGACTGAATTATAAAATACTACTTAATCAGCATCTCATTTCACATTTCAACACCCACTTCCTAGGGGACTTTTAATTGGGATTTACAACATGCCCTTTGAGTATATTTCTTCCCTCCTATTCTGTTTTATTCAATAGGCAGCAGACCTTTACAAGTTACAAAACAAGAACATTATGATTCATGTTATATCAATTATTCTTTGTATGGTAATTGAATAATTATAATAAATGGTGGGGTTTTCTTTGCAGCACGATGCAGCAACAACAACCTTTCCTGGAAAACGTCATATTCTGCATTTATAGAATGCTAATTAAATCAGGTTCAGCTATTTAGTTCTAGTCCAAAACAATTACACAACGAATTTGAATTTGATGAATTTGATGAAAATCTGACACAAAATAAAATACACTTGAAAGTTCTGCTTCTACTGTCAAAGCTGGTTACAAACTGAGCGTGATTTAGTAATTATATTTCAGAGGTATTAAGGGAGATAGGTGCGATGAACCTGTCATGCTCCCTAGAAAAAAAGCCAGACAGAGAGTGAGAGATGGAGAAAGACAGTGAGAGACAAGAGAGCGAGAGCAAGAGAGAGAGAGATGAGAGAGAGAGAAATATGGGGGGAGATAAAGAGAAAGAGAAGAGGGGAATCAAGACAAGATAGACCAGGACGGCTGCCGAGTTGGAAAGGCAGCACATCAGATCACAAAGGTGTCGGGTCTACAGAGCCAGAGCCCACATCACATTGCAGCTTGACAATCTTTGAATCCAGCAGCACAGATGAAACAGGAGAGGCCTCAGGTGTTTTTAAAAAACTTTATCAGGGAGAGATGCATTACATATTCGCTCCACACTGTCGCTGTTGTGCCCAGCAATAAGTCAGCCACTAAAATGAAGGGGGAGGCTTTGTGTTAAAGAGCTCAATGTTGAATAACTAAGTGTCCTGTGAGGCTCTCTGTCCCTGGCTGTAATGCCTTCAGTCACTGAGCCATGTCCAGGATCACACTGGAACTAACATTTGCCTCCCCAAAAACTATACCCGACAAAGGAAAAACAGGTCACAATTAGTTTTGACTAGGCCATTTGTGTTCACAACGGTTGCAAAATGTTCTTGGGTTCTGTTAAGATGAAGACCATAATTAGGATAATGCAAACGTAGTGCTGTGATCTCATGCTTTTGTGTTGCGTGACCTCATGCTTTTGTGTTGCGTGACCTCATGCTTTGGTGTTGCGTGACCTCATGCTTTGGTGTTGCGTGACCTCATGCTTTTGTGTTGCGTGACCTCATGCTTTTGTGTTGCGTGACCTCATTGCTTTGGTGTTGCGTGACCTCATGCTGTTTGTGTTGCGGTGACCTCATGCTTTTGTGTTGCGTGACCTCATTTTTTGTTGTTGCGTGACCTCATGCTTTTGTGTTGCGTGCACCTCATGCTTTTGTGTTGCGTGGACCTCATGCTTTTGTGTTGCGTGACCTCATGTTTTGTGTTGCGTGGACCTCATGCTTTGGTGTTGCGTGACCTCATGCTTTTGTGTTGCGTGACCTCATGCTTTTGTGTTGCGTGACCTCATGCTTTTGTGTTGCGTGACCTCATGCTTTTGTGTTGTGTGACCTCATGCTTTGTGTTGCGTGATCTCTCAAATTGTAGCTTAATTGATTCATTGAAGAGGGGAAGATGATAACGGATATTTTTTATTGAAACGTTTGTTTTCTATTTAGATTTATTCAAGTGATTAATGTTAATGTCAATGACTAAATTAGATGTATTAAAGCCCCCATGCAGTCTTTGTAATTGTTTTTTAAAATCACTGTATGTCTAATAAAACACTGTGTTTATTTAATGAAAATAACTCTAAAATATTTGTTCTTGTTAATTTCCCTGAGATATTTACATATACAGCCCAGATTGGCTGATAGGATGGTCTAGAGCCCACCCCCTTACCCAGATGCACAGTCATTTGTCTATTATAATCAGATCACATAGTGATGTCATGACGTAGGCCAAAAGTTCCATCCCACCTGAACAGGCTGAAATTCCAGGCATTTCTTTCAAACAGCTCTTACACAAAAAGGGCATAATTATAATTTTCATAATTCCAGTGTTATTTCGACCTCATAGTGCGAAAATGTCATCATAATATAAAACAAGTTTTTAACTGCACTGCCCCTTAAAAGTTAATGAAAGCCCTTAAAGCATTTACCAAGCTGTTGAGAAAGGAATACACTTATTAAAAAGCGGCATATAAAGTAAACCTTGGCAACCTTTTTTTGTCTTAATATTTGTACACCATTGTAATGYGGAAATCCCAGAATTTCTGAAGTGATGCAACATAGTATTCTTGAATTGGGTGCTTTAGGTTTCACTGACAAATCTGCCGACAGGAAACACTATTAATTTCCCCTCATGAGGATTCATTTACTGTACATGTCCATGAGTAGTTTTCAATGCTTGAGATATTATTGTGTTATAGTAACTGACTTGAAGTTGTGTCTTCAACTTTGTGGATTCCTTATACGTACAGTACTAGTACAGACCATTGGTTTGGCACAGATTGTTTCCCATTCATATCAATTCAAATAAAATTGAAGTGAGTTGACTTGAATTGAAAGCGAGAAAGATAGATCAAATTAAATGTACTTGAGTTGAATTGAAAGCGAGAAAGATAGATCAAATGAAATGTAATTGAGTTGAATTGAAAGCGAGAAAGATAGATCAAATGAAATGTAATTGAGTTGAATTGAAAGCGAGAAAGATAGATCAGATGAACTGTAATTGAGTTGAAATGAAAGAAAGAAAGAAAGATAGATACTCACAGCTCTCTATCTCCAGTGTGCAGTTTTGTTCGTCCAGTGGATATCGTCTCAGGTCCATCATACAAGCTGCTGTCGTGGTGATCCTGAAGGTGAAAAAGACATTGTCAAGAGTCAGTACAGACCAAGGATGTCATTTTGAAGGTTCAGGTGGTATTGCCGATGGGATCCCAACTTCACTCTGTCATTTCTTAAGTGGAGCTTTAGGTCCAAGGAACCTGGGCCGAGTAGCATGAAGACATTAATTATTAGCTACAATCAAAATCTCAATCAGTATGTGGTGCCTGTGTCTCGCAGATACCTACATCCTTGAAGCAAGGGCACATATTGCTACTTAATGGCTTTTTATAGCAGCGTCAGGAGGTTCTTCATTATCTATTGCTCTCATATCTTGTCAGTGCACAGATAAAGTTAATAGTGTGATGAAGTCGACGATAACCATGAGCTGATATCGATCCCCAGTTAAATCAACGATGGGTAAATCTCTAGATTATCTCCACCTTGTGTAGCAGCTATATCACTGCTGCAGAAGCACTTCCAGCAAGATATTAGACCATTTAAATAAAGAGCTAACTCATTTTCAATGTTTCCCAGACACGTGGCAAAGAAAGAAAACACGAACAACCTGGTATTTAACAGCAATGGACTTCGCGGAACTAACCGGTCTACAGTGGTGTATACTGTAAATAGAACAGGTGAGTAAGCCTACAGCTGCACGCCTCAATATACACTTTTCCTCTAGCCAACTCTCATTATGCAGTAGCCTGTGATGTCAGATAAATAAGCACTACACGACTATAGAACCACTAAACAATCCGTACATGATTCTGCATCAGTGGGTGCAGCCCATGGATTTAAGGATTAAAAGGCCAAACCTAATCCTCGTCCTAGATTCTTAAAATAATCCAACTGTACAAGTTTCCTTTACCTGGGAGGTGAATCACAGACTAGCTCACTACAGGGATTCCCAGGCCAGCTACTGATAATAGCCCCACACTATCTATATTTTAGAAAGATTTGTCATTTAAGCAAATGCTCTTATCCAGAATGAGTTACAGAGGTGATTGCATACATTTTTCATACTTTTTCATATTTTTCATAATTATGGTCTTCAGTCAACTAATTAGCTGAATCAGGTGTGTTACTGAAGGCCTGGAATGAAGCCCTGACAACCAGTAGTTCTCCAGGACCAGTTGGAGAGTGTCACGTTCCTGACCGGTTTTCTGTTATTTTGTATGTGTTTGACGGTCAGGGCGTGAGTTTGGGTGGGTAGTCTATGTTATGTTGTTTCTATGTTTGTTAATGGGTGACCTGATATGGTTCTCAATTAGAGGCAGGTGGTTTTCATTTCCTCTGTTGAGAACCATATTAAGGTAGGTGTTTTCACATTGATTGTTGTGGGTGGTTGTCTCCTGTGTCTGTGTTTGTCGCGCCACACGGGACTGTTTCGGTTTGTTTGTCAGTTCGGTCTTTTGTGTAGTCATTTTTCCTGTTCGTGAGTTCTTCGTTTTATGTAAGTTCGCATGTCCAGGTCTGTCTACTTCGTTTTTGTTATTTTGTTAGTTATTCAAGTTAGTTCGTTTTTTGTCTTGTTAAATAAATTCATTATGTCCTATTCCAACGCTGCATTTTGGTCGAATCCTTGCTCCTCCTCTTCGGATGAAGAGGAGGAGGAAATCCGTTACAGAACCACCCACCGAACCAGGACCAAGCAGCGGGACTACGAGCAGCGACCAAGTAATCAGGCTCGTGGACTTGGGAGGAAGTATTGGAGGGAAAAGGACACTGGGCTCACATTGGGGAATATCGCCGCGCTCGTGAGGAGATGGAGGCAGCGAGAGCCCAAGAGCGGTGGTATGAGGAGGCAGCAAGGAGACGTGGCTGGAAGCCCACGAAGAAACCCCAAAAATTTCTTGGGGGGGGGGGCTAAGAGGTAGTGGGCCAAGGGCAGGTAGGAGACCTGCGCCCACTTCTCAGGCTAACCGTGGAGAGCGGGAGTACGGGCAGACACCGTGTTACGCAGTAGAGCGCACGGTGTCTCCTGTACGTGTTCATAGCCCGGTGCGGATTATTCCACCTCCCCGCACTGGTAGGCTAGATTGGGCATTGAGCCAGGTGTCATGAAGCCGGCTCAACGCATCTGGTCTCCAGTGCGTCTCCTCGGGCCGGCATAATGGCACCAGCCTTACGCATGGTGTCCCCGGTTCGCCTACATAGCCCGGTGCGGGTTATTCCACCTCCCCGCACTGGTCGGCGACGGGGAGCATTCAGCCAGGTAAGGTTGGGCAGGCTAATGCTCAAGGGAGCCAGTACGCCTGCACGGTCCGGTATTTCCGGCGCCACCTCCCGCTCCAGCCCAGTACCACCAGTGCCTACACCACGCACCAGGCTTCAGTGCGTTTCCAGAGCCCTGTTCCTCCTCCACGCACTCTCCCTATGGTGCGTGTCTCCAGCCCAGTGCCTTCAGTTCCGGCACCACGCACTAAGCCACCTGTGCGTCTCCAGAGCCCTGTACACACTGTTCCTTCTCCCCGTACTCGTCCTGATGTGCGTGCCCTCAGCCCGGTGCCACCAGTGCCGGTACCACGCACCAGGTCCATAGTGCGTTTTGAGAGTCCAGTGTGCCCTGTCCCTGCTTCCCGCACTAGCCTGAAGGTGCGTGTCCTTAGCCCGGTGCCTCCAGTTCCGGCACCACGCACCAGGCCTACAGTGCGCCTCATCCGGCCAGAGCCATCCGTCTGCCCAGCGCCATCTGAGCCATCCGTCTGCCCAGCGCCATCTGAGCCATCCGTCTCCCCAGCGCCATCTGAGCCATCCGTCTCCCAAGCGCCATCTGAGCCATCCGTCTCCCAAGCGCCATCTGAGCCATCCGTCTCCCCAGCGCCATCTGAGCCATGGTCTGCCCAGTGCCATCTGAGTCATCCGTCTGTCCCGAGCCATTAGAGCGCCCGTCTGTCCCGAGCCGTCAGAGCCGTTAGTCAGTCAGGAGCCGCTAGAGCCATTCGTCAGTCAGGATCTGCCAGAGCCGCCAACCAGACAGGATCTGCCAGAGCCGCCAACCAGACAGGATCTGCCAGAGCCGCCAACCAGACAGGATCTGCCAGAGCCGCCAACCAGACAGGATCTGCCAGAGCCGCCAACCAGACAGGATCTGCCAGAGCCGCCAACCAGACAGGATAAGCCAGAGCCGCCAGCCAGCCATGAGCGTCCAGAGCCGCCAGCCAGCCATGAGCGTCCAGAGCCCGCAGCCAGCCATGAGCGTCCAGAGCCGCCAGCCAGCCATGAGCGTCCAGAGCCGTCAGCCAGCCATGAGCGTCCAGAGCCGTCAGCCAGCCATGAGCGTCCAGAGCCGTCAGCCAGCCATGAGCGTCCAGAGCCGTCAGCCAGCCATGAGCGTCCAGAGCCGTCAGCCAGCCATGAGCGTCCAGAGCCGTCAGCCAGCCATGAGCTGCCCCTCAGCCCAGAGCTGCCATTTATCCAGAACTGTCTCTCTTGCCAGAGCTGTCTCTCTGTCCGGAGCTGCCCTTCAGTCCGGAGTTGCCCCTCTATCCTGAGCTACCTCTCTATCCTGACCTACCTCTCTGTCCTGGGCTATCTCTCTGTCCTGAGCTACCTTATCCCGGTGCTGCCCCTTGTCCCGGTGCTGCCCCTTATCTTAAGGTTACCATTTAAATTAAGTGGGTGTAATATGAGGGTGGTGATTCTAAGGGGGAGACGTAAGCTGGGATTGACTATGGTGGGGTGGGGACCTCGCCCAGAGCCTGAGCCACCACCGTGGTCAGACGCCCACCCAGACCCTCCGCTAGACTTTTGGTGGTGCGTTTGGAGTACGCACCTTGAGGGGGGTTATGTCCAGTTCCTGACCGGTTTTCTGTTATTTTGTATGTGTTTGACGGTCAGGGCGTGAGTTTGGGTGGGTAGTCTATGTTATGTGTTTCTATGTTTGTTAATGGGTGACCTGATATGGTTCTCAATTAGAGGCAGGTGGTTTTCATTTCCTCTGATTGAGAACCATATTAAGGTAGGTGTTTTCACATTGATTGTTGTGGGTGGTTGTCTCCTGTGTCTGTGTTTGTCGCGCCACACGGGACTGTTTCGGTTTGTTTGTCAGTTCGGTCTTTTGTGTAGTCATTTTTCCTGTTCGTGAGTTCTTCGTTTTATGTAAGTTCGCATGTCCAGGTCTGTCTACTTCGTTTTGTTATTTTGTTAGTTATTCAAGTTAGTTCGTTTTTTGTCTTGTTAAATAAATTCATTATGTCCTATTCCAACGCTGCATTTTGGTCGAATCCTTGCTCCTCCTCTTCGGATGAAGAGGAGGAGGAAATCCGTTACAGAGAGCTCTGATGCAGTCGGATCATAAGCGTTCTTGTGGAAAGGGAATATATTAGGGAATATATTATTCAAAATAACCTTAGCACATCAAATATGTTAATATGAAAGCAGAATTGCCTTGAGGTCATATGTGAAAGCGTACTCTATGTATGTCAAACGGTAGGCCTAAGCGTTCATGCTAGTAATTGTAAAAACTCTGGCTTACAGTCCATCTCTCATATTCTCACTGACACAGAGCCCACTAACAAGACATAGATATCCCAGGGAGGCAAGAGATGAGGGTGATGGTGAGAGGAAAACTCTTTTCATCTTGTAAATATCTCAGCTGCCAGAATTGGTTGAGTGGGAAGAGTGCCTTAGGTGGAAGTCTACTGGCACAACTCAACGAGAACAAAGAAAATGGATGCCGTGAATACCTTGTGAAGAACTTGTTGAGATCTCGAAGTCAACTTCTCGTGCCCTCTAGTCAGTGTTGTGAAGATAACTTAATGACTGGAAATTAACTTGAAAAACAGAGCTGCATCGTACAGTGGAAAATATTGCAAATAGTTCTCTGCAAATGTGTAGCCTCCTGCAAAAACTGTCTGAAGTGTGTTTTAARTATTTACTGCCTTAATATCCAGATTATTAAAATACATGTCCATTTCTTCTCTTGCAGTGTTCATTTTCACCAGCATTAAAGCTCACTCAGGAAAGTCCTTCAAATGACAAATGGAAATCATATAACCCTGGAAAGGTGTGGAATGGATCTAGTTATAGGCCCAGCTGCCAAACCGCCATTAAACCTGAGCACTATAATTCTTTTAGAGGCCAACTACTGGTAGGCATAAAGAAGGTTGTCCAATCAAAAACGCATATTTTGGCCAATGGGTAAAATAATATGTTAATTGTGCAGATAATCCTCTAAGAAAACCGATGGTTCAAACGTCATGTCTCATAATCGGTCTTAAAAGTGATTGGGTTTTTTACCCTTGCAGATGGCAAAAATGAGGGTGACTAAAGAAAGCAAGTGGTACAGCATCACGTCAGCTAGGCTGGGTGCTATGCGAGAATAAACGCTTTGTGACAGGCTCACTTTCCCGTTGAACTCATCTTTCTTCTCCAATCCACGGGACATAAAACAATAAAAAGGTACGATAGATTTTGAGACATGACATTTTAGTATACACTTTTCATATTAATGAGAATTTCCTGTTCCTTTTAGAAGGCTTCTCACAAAAACAAGGGTATCTCTGTGAAATTTCAATGGAGCACTGAGCGTACAGCAAGCTTTTTATTTTCAAAGCCTTTTACATTCAATTCAGCTCGTGTCATGCTAATTTAGCTTTTTGCGACATGCGGAAATAACTTTGAAGACGAACACCTCACGTGAAATCCTCAGAAGTTGCTGCGAAAAAGCTGCACCGTTCTGTCAACAGAGCCTGGTGTTTATTAACGGATGTATTAGGTCACGAAATCTGACTTTTTGGATATGCTTTTGAACAATTCAGAACATKAATAATCCTATTTGTCTTGGAAAATATATTTTATAGCATAAGGTAGCGAAATTTCATCACCAAAGCGGGTTTTCACCCACTCTGAGCAGAGTAGGTGGACACCCTACATAAAGATCTATAAGTGTGTAGATTAAAATATCCAGTCCATTATGGGGTGACCTGCCATTTCAACTAGTTTCTTGTTATAATGAGGTCATTTTTCAGCCAGTTTTGCCCGCTGAGATGTTAAGCACACTAGTCTGCTAACTCTGATCACATAAACAAACTCACATTTTCCACAGTCTGTGTTTGTGTTTGTACACACTCCTATTTGTAAGCCAAATGTCTGACCTACTGTGATGTTCTTTTAGAAAACACAATGCACTCTGAACGCATATTAATTTGGCTTTTAGGGTTCTGAATACTTGGCCGCCTTAGTTTACCCAGACTGAGTAGAATACTTTGAGAAATATATTCAAATGGTAACTTTGTAGACTTGTCAAACATTTATGCAAGGTCTTGTGTGACCCAAGGGGGACAGGGCACCTTAAAAGCAAATGACTCTCTGTCTCTGTCTCTGTATACTGGGGGGCTTAAAAAGGGGAACACTCTGCCCTGTTGCAACTGGTTCAGAAACCCTGGGAGAGCTCTAGTTTGTGAAATTCAGACTCAAATACTGAATATATTGTATGTTTAAATTATAATTTGGTTGTTTTCAAAATTAGTTATTTAGTGCCAATACAGGGGACTTTTTATATTTGTACAAGAGGCCTGCCAGAGATTGCGTCAATACCATTTCCATCAGCAACAGGAGCATGATTCTACACTCTGTAAGTAAGACAGAATGGTTACTTTGCTTATAACTAGGGACCAGAGTTGTTCTTGATCAGGTTGGTGGTCAGGAGAAACCTCTGGCCGGAAAAAAGTCAATCATCCACACAGAGGGCAGGGCAGTCTTTATCATACTGGAACTGGTCCGAGTCCTACACTGTAATATCAGCCATGAGTGAATAGATAAGGTCAGCGTATTCATCAGGCAGAAGCAGGAACAGAAGGAGTTGATAGATGGTGAGTTATAGGGAGTCACTCTCTCTGGCTGTGGTCTTGCGTGAGAAGAGAAGGTGGATGCCCACAGTGGGTGCTGCCAGCCAGCCACGGATCTGCACGGCACCATGGGTAATCGTCTAAGCCCACCTGACGACACTGATACATCCCGGCCAGCGGAGAGGCTCAACTTGGAGCCCAATCCTCTGTGGTACAGCTGAGAGATAATCACCGCCTCCCCGCCTCCTTCACACTTGTCCCTCTATATCACCCACCATCGTCCCTAGACTGCAGCCGAGCTGAGGCAAGGTCGATGAATCCTTCAGCTCTGCTCCACCACAGGAGTGAGCACAGGGTACAACACCCTCCATCTCTAAACACAGTCTGGAGATCTGGGCCAAGAATCACAGTTTGGAGAGCTGCCCAGCCCAGCAAGAATCTACTATAAGTTGGTATCTTGGTCAACCACTAGTTGATTTCAAGTACCAGTAACTGGGTCATCTGGGTGGGCTTGGGCCTTTTGTTCATATTTCCCATTAATCAGAATGACGGGTGTTCTCTCATACCCTATTTCAGGTAGCTACATAGTTGGCGGTAGTGAGCAGGTTATTATTAGCTAATTTGCCACAATTTAATATGTATTACCATTGAATTATATGATGTTCTTGAGCACATTCAGGGAGCACACTTATAGTTGTGTTCTTTAAAATAGCACATTTTAGTGAACACATTGTTCATCATCACCGTCCTTCTCTACCAGAGAGATAACAGGCAACTTATTTGAGATCATGAAAGCAGACCAAAGAATGGTTGATTGATGCTCTCACAGTGGTAGCAAAGTGAAAATACTTTTGCATGAGTAAGCGGCTGTCAAACCTACATCATCATGATGAAGGGTTTCAAGTGTAACATTTACATGCCACAGAACATCCCTTTATGGTACCTGTGATGAGCAAACCATCTCATTTCAATACAGTGAACACCTACTGTACTGTATTGTACCTATGTCCGCACTGGACTACACAGTGAGAGGGATTGGGGTCCTGTGAAATAGATCATCAGACAGAAAACCAGGCCTGCAGATTCTCCATCTGATGTCACTTCGCCTGTCAATTGCCTTTGTTTATTTCTCTCAGATAATGTTGCACTGATCTACAACACTAGAGAAAAGGTTCCAGATATCAATCACAACTTGATACCTTGACCTATCATTAGTCTGATATAAGCACCATCCTGCCAAAATAGATATGGTAAACAGAAGCGAGTATGGCACTGATTTGAGGCCACATACATACCATTTTTTAAAATGTTTTATTTAACCGTTATTGAACTAGGCAAGTCAGTTAAGAACAAATTCTTATTACCAATGATGGCGTACCAAAAAGCAAAAGGCCTCCTGCGGGGACGGGGGCGGGGATTTAAAATTWWAWWWWWTTWAAATATAGGACAAAACACACATCACGACAAGAGAGACCTAAGACAACAATATAGCAAGGCAGCAACACATGACAACACAGCATGGTCGCAACATAACATGGAAGCAGCACAAAACATGGTACAAACATTATTGGGCACAGACAACAGCACAACGGGCAAGAAGGTAGAGACAACAATACATCAAAGCAGCCACAACTGTCAGTAAGAGTGTCCATGATTGAGTCTTTGAATGACGAGATTGAGATAAAACTGTCCAATTTGAGTGTTTGTTGCAGCTCTTCCAGTCGCTAGCAGCAGCGAACTGAAAAGAGGAGCGACCCAGGGATGTGTRTGCTTTGGGAACCTTTAACAGAATGTGACTGGCAGAACGGGTGTTGTATGTGGAGGATGAGGGCTGCAGTAGATATCTCAGATAGGGGGGAGTGAGGCCTAAGAGGGTTTTATAAATAAGCATCAACCAGTGGGTCTTGCGACGGGTATACAGAGATGACCAGTTTACAGAGTGTTAATCTTATATCGCCTCAAGGGGCTAAGTGAAAGCAGAAAGGTGACGTACAGTACATTGAAGCTCTGTTTCTGTAGGTGCAGTGGAAGGTAAAGGCCCAGTGCAGTCAAAAACATGATTTCCTGTGTTTTATATATACTGTATTTCCAACATATGAGGATGGAATAAAACTATGAAATTGTGAAAATTATGATAATTCCCTTTTAGTGTAAGTGCTGTTTCAGCCTGTTTTGGTGGGATGGAGTTTTGACCTGCCTGGAGACACCACCAGGTGGTAAATGAGATAATAGACCACTAACCAAGAGAGTTCCAAATCTTTCTGACAATAACAATTTCCCCCTCCCCACTCAGACCCCTCCCAGACAGTCCCAGCTAAAAATTCTTGTTGAGAAATTGCTTTTTGCTAAGAAGCTATTTTTGTTTCTTTTTTGCAATTTTAATTGAAAACAATCACTGTAAGGTACTTACTTAATTCTTACCAAGAGATATTGAGATAAAAACAGCTGCATTGGACCTGTAACAGGCCAAACTCTCGCATAACACAGAGAGTCTTGTCACAAAGCCAGTTAATATCAATGAAGAAATGGAAAAAAATATATATTGCTTGCTGTTTCAAATTACACACTCCAGACGTTTTGCACCCAGCAGTGGGCATGTTCCTTAAAGCCTCCAAGGTCGAGATGGATGTTCTCTTTCCGCCTGCGGTCACCCTGTCTTTGTCAGCAGTAATTTCCCTTTGATGCATCTTCTGAAGGTTTCTGACTTCCAAGTGTTTAACCAAGGAGCAAATTGCCGGTTACTTGCCAGAAACTTTCTGATCTCTGTGTCAAGATGGATTCAATGGGGTAGAACTTAAGCAAGCGCCTTTGGCACAGTCTACAAAGGAATGTGTACAGATACAGTACAGTGGTAGGCCAGTGGTGTGTGTGTGTGTGTGTGTGTGTGTGTGTGTGTGTGTGTGTGTGTGTGTGTGTGTGTGTGTNTGTGTGTGTGTGTGTGTGTGTGTGTGTGTGTGTGTGTGTGTGTGTGTGTGTGCGCACGTGCATGTTTTGTGTGTCTCTGTGAATATTTGTTTTAAGTATTAATTTTAAGTATCATTTTCACGTTTCCAACATAACCCTCGGTTGCTTGGTTACTGACTTGCTCATGATAGTCCATTGTATTCGATGATGACTTCCACTTCTGAGTTAAATCCTTTGGTGACTGTAGAGTCCAATCATAGCCCTGTGCCGCTGGCTTGCAAGGGTCTGATTAAGGGCTCCCGGTGCATTCACTCCTGCCCCATCACCAGACACCCCAACTCAGCCAGACTTTAGTCCGGTTTCCGGTTGATGGCTTCACCGAGGTCAGAAGTGGATACCTGCGCAAAATAAGTTATTTAAAGTGCCGCTGAGGGTGCGCAATCCYCAACAGCACTACTTCACTGCAGGAAGGTGAAATTCCAGTGGCAAGGACGGCCAGTATCTTCCACAGCTGCAGGAGGCTGCCGGAACACCAGTCTGTCGGCGTCTGCCTACCGCGTGTCGCCAGCACGCTGCTTTTCTCTCAGGGTGTGCTTCCCTAGCCTTTGTCGTACCAGACTAACCCACAAGGCAGCGGGACAGTGGTTGATGGCTACTAGGACATGTCCACACAGATGCATCTCTGGGGCCAACTGCTGCTCCGAGATCCCCTGCCAGTTAGCCTGGAGTTTCAAGACAACCAGTTAACGTGTGCCGCCACCAGGAGGCCCGACAGGAGTCTTGGTCATTGAGAGGCTTCGAACCGGCAAGGGGAGACTTGTGCATGAAGCTGCTCCCCAATTCACCACGAGGGCTAGCCGGCGGCAGCGAGCTGTAAGCAAGAGTACGTAAGCAACTAGTAAGCGGACATACAACTAACCTCTACCTAGGCACTACAGCACTAGACACGTCACATGCACCCTGCGGTTGCCGGCTGGTTACTGACTACAAGCGGTGCCAACTGAGCCCCATATGGCTGTCCACCTACTGTGACCTCAAATGCCAGATGGCGCGATGGGACACTGGCACAGGCTCAGTGTACTCAGTGTACATACAGTGTGGGATCTCACTAGGATCCAGAACCCCACTGGAGCTTCAGAAGTTTGAGGTCAGAGCAGAGGCCTCAAGGAGGAGGAGGGACCAGGGTCGTAGGGGAAAGAGAGAGAGAACAAACAGATCCATCCACACGTCCCATCAGCCTACTTGTACTGCTGTCTGTTCTAGTTTCACACACAGGCATCAGCATGTCTCCCCTGGACATATTTTCACACGATATTGAGGACATTGTGTGTGGTCACCTTGGGTTTCCTGCTGCTGGTCTGTTCTGATGACTGTTTGTGACATGGGTTAATGTTATTTCTCATGGATAGACAACACAAACGTGTCCAATGCCAAAGCATCCTTCCCCATTCTATGAGAGCAAAGACATCATTATTACAGATGTAGGATCTTAATTTGAGCCAAAATCCTGCAGCAACAGGACATGTGAAGTATGATGTGGAATATAATTAATGGACATTTTTGTAGTCTGAAATGTCAAAGTTGAAATTACAAACTTYTGACGCCTTTTTAAAACTCAAATACACTACAAATTTTAGGAAAGTGCTCCTGCAACAGGACAGTCAAATTACGATCCTACACCTGTAACATCTGTTTATGAAAGAACAAAATAAATTCTGAATTCAAATCAAATCAAATGTTATTTCTCAAACGCGCCGAATGCAAGCCCTTAACCAACAATGTAGTTTTAAGAAAAATACCCCCCAAAAATTAAGTAATAAAAGTAACAAATAATTAAAGAGCAGCAGTAAATAACAAAAGCGAGGCTATATAGAGGGGGTACCGGTACAGAGTCAATGTGAAGGGAGCACCGGTTAGTCGAGGTAATTGAGGTAATATGCACATGTAGGTTGAGTTATTCAAGTGGCTATGAATAGAAAATAACAGAGAGTAGCAGCAGCGTAAAGGGGGGGGGGGGGGGGGCCAATACAACTAGTCTGGGTAGCCATTTGAATAGATGTTCAGGAGTCATATGGATTGGGGATAGAAGCTCTTAAGAAACCTGTTGGACCTAGACTTCGCACTCTGGTACCATTTGCCGTGCGGTAGCAGAGAGAACAGTCTATGACTAGGGTGGCTGGAGCATTCCTCTGACACCGCCTGGTATAGAGGTCCTGTATGGCAGGAAGCTTGGCCCCAGTGATGTACTGGGCCGTAAGCACTACCCTCTGTAGTGCCTTGCGGTCGGAGGCCGAGCAGTTGCCATACCAGACAGTGATGCAACTAGACAGGATGCTCTCGATGGTGCAGCTGTAGAACCTTTTGAGGATCTGAGGACCCATGCCAAATCTTTTCAGTCTCCTGAGGGGGAATAGGTTTTGTCGTGCCCTCTTCACGACTGTCTTGGTGTGCTTGGACCATGTTAGTTTGTTGGTGATGTGGACGCCAAGGAACTTGAAACTCTGGGGGCGTGCTCAGTCCTCCTTTTCCTGTAGTCCACAATCATTTGTCCTTTGTCTTGATCACGTTGAGGGAGAGGTTGTTGTCCTTGCGCCACACAGTCAGGTCTCTGACCTCCTCCTTATAGGCTGTCTCGTCGTTGTCGGTGATCAGACCTACCACTGTTGAGATTGCATCATCTGCGGATCTGTTAGGGCGGTATGCAAATTGGAGTGGATCTAGGGTTTCTGGGATAATGGTGTTGATGTGAGCCATGACCAGCCTTTCAAAGCACATAATGGCTACAGACGTGAGTGCTACTGGTCGGTAGTCATTTAGGCAGGTTACCTTAGTGTTCTTGGGCACAGGGACTATGGTGGTCTGCTTGAAACATGTTGGTATTACAGACAGGTAGAGGTTGGAAATGTCAGTGAAGACACTTGCCAGTCGGTCAGCGCATGCTTGGAGTACATGTCCTGGTAATCCGTCTGGCCCTGCGGCCTTGTGAATGTGGCCCTGTTTAAAGGTCTTACTCACATCGGCTGCGGAGAGCGTGATGTCCGGAACAGCTGATGCTCTCATGCATGTTTCAGGGGTACTTGCCTCGAAGCAAGCATAGAAGTAATGTATCTCGTCTGGTAGGCTCTTGTCACTGGGCAGCTCTCGGCTGTGCTTCCTTTGTAATCTATAATAGTTTGCAAGACCTGCCGCACTTGGTGCTGGTGATTCTCTGATCCACCTCTACACAGACGACACCATTCTGTATGCTTCTGGCCCTTCTTTGGACACTGTGCAAGTGTGGTCTCCAACTGCTCTTAAAGGCAAGTAAAACTAAATGCATGCTCTTCAACCGATCGCTGCCCGCACCTGCCCACCCGTCCAGAGTATGTGGACAACTACAAATACCTAGGTGTCTGGTTACACTCTAAACTCTCCTTCCAGACCCACATTAAGCATCTCCAATCCAAAATTAAATCTAGAATCGGCTTCCTATTTCGCAACAAAGCATCCTTCACTCATGCTGCCAAACACACCCTCGTAAAACGATCCTACCGATCCTCGACTTCGGCGATGTCATTTATAAAATAGCCTCCGACACTCTACTCAACAAATTGGATGCAGTCTATCACAGTGCCATCCGTTTTGTCACCAAAGCCCCATATCCTACCCACCACTGCGACCTGTATGCACTCGTTGGCTGGCCCTCGCTTCATACTCGTCGCCAAACCGACTGGCTCCAGGTCATCTACAAGTCTTTGCTAGGTAAAACCCCACCTTATCTCAGTTCACTTGTCACCATAGCAGCACCCACCCGCAGCATGCGCTCCAGCAGGTATATTTCACTGGTCACCCCAAAGCCAATTCCTCCTTTGGCCACCTTTCCTTCCAGTTCTCTGCTGCCAATGACTGGAACGAACTGCAAAAATCGCTGAAGCTGGAGACTCTAATCTCCCTCACTAACTTCAAGCACCAGCTGTCAGAGCAGCTCACAGATCATTGCACGTACATAGCCCATCTGAAAATAGTCCATCCAACTACCTCATCCCCAAACTGTATTTATTTAAATATTTTTGCTCCTTTGCACCCCGGTATGTCTACTTGCACATTCATCTTCTGCACATCTATAACTCCAGTGTTAATGCTAAATTGTAATTATTTCGCCTCTATGGCCTATTTATTGCCTTACCTCCCTAATCTTACTACATTTGCACACACTGTACATAGGTTTTTCTATTGTGTTATTGACTGTACGTTTGTTTATCGCATGTGTAACACTGTGTTGCTGTTTTTGTCTCACTGCTTTGCTTTATCTTGGCCAGGTCGCAGTTGTAAATGAGAACTTGTTCTCAACTGGCCTATCTGGTTAAATAAAGGTGAAATAAAGTTTAAATAAATAAAAAATCCCGGAACATATTCCAGTCTGTGGTAGCAAAACAGTCCTGTAGCTTAGCATCTGCTTCATATGACCACTTTTTTATTGACAGAGTCACTAGTGCTTCCTGCTTAAATATTTGCTTGTAAGTAGGAATCAGTAGGGTAGAATTATGGTCAAATCTGCCAAATGGAGGGCGAGGGAGTGCTTTGTAAGCGTCTCTGTGAGTGGAGTGAAGGTGGTCTARAGTTGTTTTCCCTCTGGTTGCATATTTAACATGCTGGTAGAAATGAGGTAAAGCGGATTTRAGTTTCCTTGCATTAAAGTCCCCGGCCACTAGAAGCACTGCCTCTGGATGAGCGTTTTCCTGATTGCTTATGGCTCATTGAGTGCGGTCTTAGTGCCAGCATCATGTGGTGATAAATAGACAGCTACGAAGAATATAGATTAAAACTCTATTAACATTTTCACTGTGCATTCTGTCATCTTCTAAGGAGTGAGAGAGAGTTCTATTTTACCTCAAGTCACCTCCGGTGCTGGGTACATGCAGTGCTAGCAGTACTATCAATTCTCCATATTTTCTCTCTATACTTCTTTAGTTTTTCTTGGACTRTTGTGCTTTGTGCTCCTCTGCAGTGACTCAGACAACAGCTACTTGAACAAAGAGCAATCATATTCTAAATCACAGACTGTACTGTAGCTGATCGAAGCTTGTACAAACTTACAGAAAGGCACTTTCCTTAACTTTGCAAATTCTGTTGTTTTCTCTTTTCAATTACTTTCCTTTGAAAACTCAATGAGCATCTTTATTGTTGAGTTGGAGCTATATAAATGCCTTTGAAGAAGTGAATTTCAATTTTCAATATCAATCCAGGCTGCAAGTTATATCGGTAGCAAAAACCATGTCTCTGAATGTCAACAAAAGGTGCCTCATGAAAACACACTGGAGCACAAAAGCCTGTGGTGTTCTCTTTGTAATCACTCTGCAGGCGAATTGGCAGCTCAATGGCGAATAAATTAGTTTGACCAATTTGAAAATGTAGAATATTTGTGCACAGTGGCTGCATCAGCGATCAGGAAACACTAGACTTACTGAATCCAATTAAGATTCCAATTAAAGAGGCAGTGAGCAGTTGAAACAATAACAAAGCATGCTTCCCACCCCTGTTTTGGGAAAAAACTGAGGGATGGGGCTGGGCTGTCTCGGCTGGAGACAGCCTAGCTCGGCAGGGCTAGGCTATCTCAAGCCGAACGCATACGCAGACTTGAAACTCAGAGTTGTCTGTATTGCGGTATGGCCRGTCATTTTGTRTCTACCTGTCCCTTCAAGGGCCCTATCTCATTCGTTGGAGTGATGGGTTTTAAAGATAATTGTTCTTCTCCCCTTACTCGCCCCCCTCTCCATGCCACCCTGCTGTGGGGCAACCAGTCCAAGTCTCTCCAGGTACTCATCGACTCGGGGGCCGATGTAAGTCTCACGGATGTTACCCTGGTGTCCGAGCTGGGCATCCCCACTCAACCCCTCTCCATTCCCATGGGTGTTAGAGCACTGGACGGGCACTCTATAGGCCGGGTCACCCACCAGATCACCCCCGTCAACCTACGAGTATCAGGGTACCACAGCGAGACGATCCAATTCCTGCTTGTTGAGTCTCCGCAGGTGCCCGTGGTATTGGGATTGTCTTGGCTCCAGAGACACAATCCCTCCAATGACTGGGCTACTGGTGCCATCGTGGGCTGGAGCCCGTCCTGCCACACTCATTGCCTGAAGTCAGCTCTGCCTGCCCCGGGTTGTCTTCCTGGGGACTTGGAAATTGCCCCGGACCTCTCCTCATGCTCCGCAGAGAACCAGGACCTCCAGGAAGGTTTCAGTAAGGCCTGAGCCACTTCGCTTCCGCAGCACCGACCGGTATCCAAGAAGGTCAAGCCTGAGGCACTGGCACACCGCTATAGTGCCGCGGCTACACCCCCGGAAGACAAAACCTTTCCCCCCCGCTCCAAGATCATTAGCCCCTCTGCTGTTTGTCCTCTGTTGCTCCGTACCCTCCGTATTTTCCCTACATTTTCTGTGTCTACAGTCAAAACCATGTCTGACTGCCCCTTGTCTTCTGTTTCTAGGCCCATCCCTCCCCCCGTGTCATCGATGGCCAGCCAAYGTACACGGTGAGACGCCTCCTGAGGGTTCGACCACGGGGCAGGGGTTTCTAGTACCTGGTTGACTGGGAGGGTTATGGCCCGGAGGAGAGGTGCTGGGTCCCCGCTAAAGACATCTCGGACCCAGCCCTCATCGCTGACTTTCACTACCGGCACCCCAGTCAACCAGGTATCCGCCCAGGCATCCACCTGGCGTCCCTGGGGGGGTACTGTCAAGCCCTGATCTGTTTCACCTGTATTTGTGCTTGACTGCCCCCCTCCAGGTGTCACCCATCTTCCCCACTTATCCTCTGGGTTTTTATACCTGTGTTTTCTGTCTGTCTGTGCCAGTTCGTCAAGCTTACCAACGTTTGTCCTGTCCGCTCCTGTCTTTCCCCAGCCTCTCTTTTCTCGTCCTCCTGGTTTTTGACTCTTGCCTGTGCTGACCCTGTACCCGCCCGCCTGACCACTCTGCCTGAGCCTGCCTGCCGTCCTGTGCCTTTGCTCCACCTCTGGATTACTGAACTCTGCCTGTCCTTGACCCTGAGCCTGCCTGCCGTCCTGTGCCTTTGCTCCTACTCTGGAATATCAACCCCTGCCTGCATTGACCTGTCGTTTACCTGCCCCTGTTACAATAAACATTTTTACTTCACACAGTCTGTATTTGGGTCTTAACTTGATACTTGATAGCTTTAGTAGTAGTGCTGCATGTAATCAGGAAGTAAGATGGGATATAGGATAGTAGAGGACAAGGTTTGCAGTTCCCTCTTGTCTGATAGGACTAGTCAGTTCAGTGAGAGATCAGATAGAGAGATTATTCTGGACCCTCGAAAGGCTAATAACTTGAAGCTATCTAGCCTCAGCAATAATGTGGCTTCTATGGTCGACGCATGTAATAATCAATTAATCACTCCATGAAACAATCGTCGAATTGCTCATTTTTGCAGAGGAATTAGATAACGTGGCATGTCAAACGCTAAGCCAACAACACATAGTGATCAAAGTGCGGGGGGTGGGAGTACGTATAGGTGTGTGTTTGTGTGTGTTTGTTTGTGTGTGTTGTGTGTGTGTAGGGCGGGGGGGAGATGGAAGCTGGAGATACAGCGGACCACCCAACAATCTGACATCCAATCTGACCAACCCTCAAACAGGCTTTTCAGTTGACAGATGCTGTTGTCTAGAGAATCCTGTCATTTGTTAAGATGAATCTGGGGAAAATTCAAGGATATGGACCATACGCTCTCATACGGTTGGCTAGTTAGACGGATGCCTATGATCGATGACTAAGTCAACCAGCTCACTAGGTTGCCTTCATTGGTTAGAGTTAGGCTTGTTAATGGTGTGATTTTGTACATGGTTTTGTTACATACTGGGGTGGGAAGATAGAAAAGCCATATCCCTAAATTCATTTCAGATATCTGCGTAATTCTCCTAAGTAATGTCAAGTCATTAAAAAAAAGATGTATTATGAAACATTACAAACATTACCTCAGGCTATAGAGCACGGTTCCATCTGGATGGAGTCGAATCATTCTGTTTTTCACTGTGACACCATGGACAAAAGACTTCTTGTCATTTAGGAAGTAGGTGTCTGGGACCCACAGCTGATCCGCTACCCGGTTATCCAGGGTGAGATTGAGGGGAATCTCCGAGTAGGATAACCGCTTGTCTCGCCAAGCTTGCTGGAAATACATAGTCAATGTATAGTCCTGGAGGTGAGAGAGAGGGAGGGAGAGAGAGAGAGAGAAGGAGAGAGAGAGAAGGAGAGAGAGAGAAGGAGGAGAGAGAGAGAGAGAGAGAGAGAGGAGAGAGAGACGAGAGAGAGAGAGAGAGAGAGAGAGAGAGAGAGAGAAGAGAGAGGAGAGAGAGAGAGAGAGAGAGAGAAAGACATATAGATTACTGTGGGCCCAGGGATCAGGATGTTAACTCTAGAACAAAACTGCCATTTGACTAAATGTGTTCAAAGATCTTCCCACTACCTTTCAGATCACTTTCAATATTACATGATGTTGAGCTTAAAAGCAGAGGGATCATGTCAGGTAAAGGGTGACTAAGTGGTTTAGGGAGGAGAGAGAGGGGGAGAGGGAGGAGTGAGAGGGAGAGAGAGAGGAGAGGGGAAAGAGAGAGGAAGAAGAGAGTGGGAGGAGAGAGTCTGTATGAACCAGGGGAGAATCATTCAAGTTAACTTGACATGAGTTGTGTCTTTAGTGGCCTGTGACCATGACTCTTTGACAGAATTATAGACCTCTCTGTGACCCTCAAAACATTTATTTTAGCAATACATTAATATTGGTTTTCAATGTTGTCTGCAACGGCATAGTACTACTGCAAACCTGCATAACAAATCCCACCATGTCCAAATAAAAAAAGCATGTTTTGATTTCAGTAGCAAGAGCCTAAAGTTTCAGACCATCCCTTGGCATTGTGCATTCTCATCAAATGTAGTCAAATAGACGGCTTTGCCTAAAAGCTGACTGCACTGCATTGTAAAACAAGGTTTAAGCTAAAAATTTGTTTATATACATTATATATACAAAAGTATGTGGACACCCCTTCAAATTAGTAGATTTGGCTATTTCAGCCACACCCGTTGCTGACTGGTGTATAAAATCGRGCACACAGCCATTCAATCTCCATAGACAAACATTGGCAGTAGAATGRCCTTACTGAAGAKCTCAGTGACTTTCAACSTGGCACCGTCATAGGATGSCACCTTTCCAACAAGTCAGTTCTTCAAATTTCTGCCCTGCTAGAGYTGYCCCGGTCAACTGTAACCGTCGAGTGCTGAAGCCTGTAGCGCGTAAAACATCGTCTGTCCTCGGTTGCAACACTCACTACCGAGTTTCAAACTGCCTCTGGAAGCAACGTCAGCACTATGGTATGTCTAMTGTACATCTGTGTACCATATTGCATATTGCATATTGTACATATTGCATCATCAACAAGTTTAATAGAAAAACAAGCTCAAAAATATGCCCCCACATCATATATATTGACTACTTCAGGTTTTTAACATCCTCAGTAACTTAGCCTAGTCCTGACTCCTCATACGCAAGTTTACTGAGTTATGAGTTAATGCAAATGATGAACAATATTCTCCATTAAAACAACATTTGACAAAATTAGAGCTGAAGAGCCCTTTGCATTTCAGTTGAATAATCATGTGTGGGGTTAGTCAAGGAGCGTTGCAAAATGGTCAGAGTGAATTTGGAACAAACCAACACCCTGCTCCTGCCACGTTAACAATAAGAAGCACAGCAATCCATCCATCCATGAAAAATAAACTTGGGGAGACTTTCTGTCTCGGGGCACTTTTGTCACGACTGGCTCATCTTCTCCCAACACAGGATCTCAGGCTGAGCATTCATTTTCCATATGCCTGTTGGTTGCGAATATGATGACATCTCTATATCTACTGGGCTAAACGGACTGACTGGGAAGGGGGGCTTGAAAGCAAAGATTGTGCCGGTGAACTATCGTCACGTGACTCACGCCCAGCATTTCCCTCCATTTCTCCCCACATTAACTCAGTGTTTTGCTGCAAAGTTTGTTCCTAACATGTTTGCTGCCCAAACTATGTTATCGCTAGTCCTGTATCGCTAGTCCTGTCTCGCTAGTCCTGTCTCGCTAGTCCTGTAAAACATTGTGTATTGTAACATTGAAAGAACAAATGAGTCTGGTTATTATTATCATCGTTTTTTTATGTTTGTCATTCCTTTTCCGGAAAATGTTTTCATTGTTTATCGTAAATCCCCTATTTATATTGAGTAACGTGTCCATTGTTGGTCATTGTTATGTCAATTGAGTAATAGTATTGCATTCGAGGTGTGTTAACACTGTCTATTGAAAATACTAAAACCTGTTCTAGGTGTTAATGGTTTATGCTAGGTTAGGGCAGATATTTGTATCATTCAGGGGTGCTGCTTATTACAGAACTCTGACAGAATATATGCATCTACTCAGCTGTGTGAGTTGGGTGTTTTGCCATCATTTCCCTGCATTTGTATATTTTGTTGATAACCTCTGTATCCAGTTTCATCATCTCCTGCACTGTTAAATAAATACAGCCTATTTGTGTACCTGATCCTCTGATTCAGCTGCTGCTCCAAGCCAAACTAACCTGTCTTGTCTGGTCCTTTAATAACAAGGGGCCAAACTAACCAGTCTGCCCGGTCCTATATTAACAAGGGGCCAAACTAACCAGTCTGCCCGGTCCTATATTAACAAGGGGCCAAACTAACCAGTCTGCCCGGTCCTATATTAACAAGGGGCCAAACTAACCAGTCTGCCTGGTCAGGGGCCAAAGGTAAGTAAGGGATGGAGACACTGGTGAGTCTGCTGATGGCTGGTGGCGGTTGAGGATAACATACAATACTGTACTAAATGACTTAAATGTAAATGTAATGTACTAAACAGGCCACTGCACGTGCAGCCTCCCAACACTTGAAATAAATCCCAGTTGATCAGACATTATGTAGTTTGTGAAGACTCCATGGCAGCAAAGCCCAGCACATGTTGTTAGGCAYGCGAGTGAACGCAGCGAGAGATATTACATTTCCCTCTCCACTCATCAATACACACTAGCATCTAATCAAATCAAATGTTATTTGTCACATGCGCCAAATACAACAGGTGTAGACCTTACAGTGAAATGCTTACTTACAAGCTTTTAACCAACAATGCAGTTTTAAGAAAAATAAGTGTTAAGTAAAAAATTACAAATAAAAATAACAAATAATTAAAGAGCAGCAGTAAAATAACAGTAGCAAGGCTCTATACAGGGGGTACCAGTACAGAGTCAATGTGCGGGGGCAAAGGTCAGTCGAGGTACTTGAGGTAATATGTACATGTAGGTAGAGTTAAAGTGACTATGCATAGATATTAAACAGAGAGTAGCAGCAGTGTAAAAGAGGGGGTGTGGGGGGACAATGCAAATAGTCCAAGTAGCCATTTGATTAGCAGTTCAGGAATCTTATGGCTTGGGGGTTGAAGCTGTTAAGCTGTTAAGAAGGCATTTGCACCTAGGTGCTCCAGTACCGCTTACCGTGCGGTAGAAGAGAGAATAGTCTATGACTAGCGTGACTAGCGAGTCTTTGACAATTTTTAGGGCCTTCCTCTGATACTGCCTGGTATAGAGGTTCTGGATGGCAGGAAGCTTGGCCCCAGTGATGTACTGGGYCGTACGCACTACCCTCTGTAGTGCCTTGCGGTTGGAGGCCGGGCTGTTGCCATACCAGGCAGTGATGCAACCAGTCAGGATGCTCTCGATGGTGCAGCTGTAGAACTTTTTGAGGATCTGAGGACGCATGCCAAATCTTTTCAGTCTCCTGAGGTGGAATAGGCTTTGTCGTGACCTCTTCACGACTGTCTTGGTGTGTTTGGACCATGATAGTTTGTTGGTGATGTGGACACCAAGGAGCTTGAAGCTCTCAACCTGCTCAACTACAGCCCTATTGATGAGAATGGGGRCGTGCTCAGTCCTCCTTTTCATGTAGTCCACAATCATCTCTTTTGTCTTGATTACGTTGAGGGATAGGTTGTAATCCTGGCACCACACARCCAGGTCTCTGACCTCCTCCCTGTAGGCTGTCTCATCATTGTCGGTGATCACTGTTGTGTCGTCGGCAAACTTAATGATGGTGTTTGAGTCGTGCTCTTTGCTATGATCTATTAAATATCAGGCATGGTGTTCTTCTCTCTTTCTGATGAGAAAGTCTCTTGAAGTATGAACTCTCCCTTTTGGATTTGACTAGACTGATCTATCATATCAATCAGTCTGTGGTCCATGTACTCTACAGACAACACATCACAGTGAGATATTGTGAGACACGGGCTATGTATTGGCTCTAGTGTCTGCACTGTACCACAGTACCATGTTCAGTGTTACAATATTAGCAAAATAACTTGTTAACACATTATTAGTACTTTCTATGAAGACCCTGCAATAGAAGTGATAGAAGATGGAATGAACAGGCATTGTGTGTTTGAAGCAGGTTGGCTTACAGCAGCAGTATTCACATCATTATGACATCTCCTGCAATATGGAGGCTGGTGTGAGCTATTAGATAATCACTGTAGGCATTTCCTGCAATACACTGCATCTCTACACACTACTTCACCCAGCTGTCAAAACTTTGGACAGACCCCACATTTGAATAAAGAGTGCATTATGGCTGTGGCTTGTTAGGCTGAGGGATAAAGAGTCCCCCTTGTCATCCCATTGCTGTTATTGTATGGAAACAGTGTTACCTGAGAGAGGAGGCTTGCTTGGCATGATGATCCCGATGTGCCGCTGATGCAAATTTACTGGGACTGTAGTAAAACATGGAGCTCCTCAAAGGGAAGTGTTTACAGTCTCCATCTCTCTGGAGCAGTGTTACAGCCTCATCTCTCTGGAGCAGTGTTACAGCCTCCATCTCTCTGGAGGAGTGTGTTACAGCCTCCATCTCTCTGGAGGAGTGTTACAGCCTCCATCTCTCTGGAGGAGTGTTACAGCCTCCATCTTCTCTGGAGGAGTGTTATAGCCTCCATCTCTCTGGAGGAGGAGTGTTATTAGCCTCCATCTCTCTGGAGGAGAGGGAGTGTTACAGCCTCCATCCTCTGGAGGAGTGTTACAGCCTCCATCTCTCTGGAGCAGTGTTACAGCCTCCATCTCTTTGGAGGATGTTACAGCTCCATCTCTCTGAGATGCAGCTCCCTCTGGAGGAGGTTACAGCCTCCATCTCTCTGGAGGAGTGTTTCAGCCTCCATCTCTCTGGAGGAGTGTTACAGCCTCCATCTCTCTGGAGGAGTGTTCAGCCCCATCTCTCTGGAGGAGTGTTACAGCCTCCATCTCTCTGGAGGAGTGTTACTCCTCCATCTCTCTGGAGGAAGGCGTTTATAGCCCATCTCTCTGGAGGAGGGAGTGTTTAGCCTCCATCTTTCGGAGGAGAGGAGTGTTCTAGCTCCATCTTTCTGGAGGAGAGGAGTGTTTTAGCCTCCATCTTCTGGGAGAGGAGTTCTAGCCCTTATCTCTCTGGAGGAGAGGAGTGTTCTAGCTCCATCTCTCTGGAGAGAGGATGTTTTTTTTGCCTCCATCTCTCTAGAGGAGAGGAGTGTACAGCCTCAATCTCTTTGAAGAAGTGTTCTAGTCTCCATCTCTTTGGAGGAGTGTCATAGTCTCCATCTCCGGAGGAGTGTTTAGTCTCCATCTCTCTGGAGGAGTGTTCTAGCCTCCATCTCTCTGGAGGAGAGGAGTTTTATAGCCTCCATCTCTTCCCGAGGAGACGAGTGTGTTATAGCTTCCATTTCTCTGGAGGAGAGGAGGAGGTGATGGGGAATTGCTGCTGAGAATCACCAGAAGAGCAGTGCTAGCCAGTATCAGTGTGGAGGAAGCTGTCATAACAGCATTGTTAATGAGCATCACTAAGTTAGAGGAGAGAAACCGAGAGCTAGATTTATGTGAGCTGGGCTGCCTGTGAGGAAGACAATTATAGTCCCCAGACTCCCTCGCAGCTGTTGGCTTTGTATTGAGAAATCTCTTTAACAGATGGCTATGTCCGATGGTTCAGTGTGGCCCTTACCGCGGTCATAAAAACCAAACCTCCTCACCATCAAGAGTATGACTATGCAATATGAAGTTAGATCTTCAAGTTTAATTTTCATTTCTACCTTTTTAAAGTTTCCCCAAAAATGTTTTGCTCCTCTCAGACTCAGGGCAAGTGCTTCAGGCATGCCCTACCTCCGTAAGTGGCCACTGCAGCCTAAGATGCTGACCACAACACTCACGTCGCGTGCGCCTGCGTTGCCAGGCTCTAAAATAGAACTTGGTTCTATTTGTGATGCTTGACACGCTGCAAGTCCTGCCTCTCCCATCTCCTCAATGGTTTTTAGGAGCATATACCSATGTGCCATCTCCTCATTGGTTTTTAGGAGCATATACCCACCTGGGTGATTGAAAGATGAACTGAGGTCCACACTCCAGTCCAGTTGGTTGTGGTAATGCACCTTAAAGTTGGTTGCCAATCGCCATATAAAGTCCAAAGAAGAARAAGAAGCCTGAAGGAGGAGAGATTACTAGAAACAAACTCTGTTTACCSTTTTATCTGTGGATTAATTGTAGAGGACCTTGTGCATTTCAGGTAAAATAACAACCCAATGTTTATWTACCAGGACAAATTAGCTAGYAACAGCAAGCTAGCTAGCTAAATTGCCATACATGTTTAATGCTTTTCGACCTGTCCCCAAATTAATATAGTTGGTTCAGAGTTCGTTTTGATATTTCGACCTGCGTGTCCTGATCGCGTCTGCTGTGGGTGAACAAAATCAACATGCACGCGATGGCGCAAGCGCATGTGCTGTCTGCGAGCGGTCTCAACAGAATGCTAACTGAAGAGACACGTAGAGACACGGGCCAGACCCCARTACCTACAGACTGCTGTGCAATTAGAAATGTTCACTCAGCTGCTGACAGGAAAGTTTTYATTACAAATACTATTAAAGTCGTGCCGGTTGGCGCGACTATGGCATCTWTTGGTTGAAGCTCAATGTTAAATATAAATCTCCTTACCATCATGACTGAGCCAATATAACACCAATGACAATGAAAATGTGCAAATCATCTTCATTGGAAGCWCACAACACACTCCCCGCCTCTTGTCATGATCAGTACTTGACTTGGGCCGGAGCTGTCTGGAGYGCCATACCGGTCCTCATCTCCTTCATAAAACAAAGTGGCCTATCACCTGCCCAGATTCACACACAACAGCAAAAAAAAGGTTGATCGAAGTGGAATTAAAGCCAGATCTGCATTGAATAGCAATGGAGAGTGTGCATTCATATCCTGATTATGCTTTATTCAAGCTTATTTGACACTAGTCTGTGAATTCGGTGTATCCATGGCAGTAGACTGTTGGAGTCTGAGAATGCGCCAGYCTGAATGSGCAGAATGAGAATGCGCCAGCCTGAATGCGCAGAATGCGCTGTTCCAAGTTGTCAAATGAGGGTTCTTACGGTCATGAAAATCGTGGAAAAGTCATGGAATTGTATTATTGTGTTTTCCTTCTTAAATATATTATCAATCACATAAAAATCTACATATGAGCCATGATCAGAATTAGGTCTACCCTTCATTGAGAGATATTTCAGCATTAGGTAGCCTGTACAATAATGATAGACTAACTAAATAGACAATTTAAACCATAACTAGCCATGCTACAAGCTATCTTGCTAGTTAACTTTTTAGCTATAGGCCTAAGAATTAATGTTATTGACTAATTTTTGCCTTTCCACCAGCACTGTTGAGAAATAAATCTGACACCGTTATTTTAAAGCAGGTATTCCACTTATTTAACAGTAGACTATGTAATTCTTCTTTCTTCTAAGAATAGCCTAATTGGCAAATAGTTTCCATTCTGTGCATGAATATTTTGCCTTGTAAGGTTATAGATAACATGCCTTAGTATGCTACCTTGCTTTAAAGTAGCTTACCTTATCAATTGTATCTCTGATTCATTGAATGAAGGAATAATTATATAAAGACAAAAGTATTTGCAATATTTTATATCAAGGGTGGCCAACGATTCTCCAGGAGAGCTATTGGGAGTGCAGGCTTTTGTTCGAGCCCCACTCTAATGCACAACATTGTAGCCTAAACATCAGCTGCTCAACAGGACTTTGATAGGCAGACTCGGGTGTGTTTCAGGGCTGGATCAAACGCTTTGGTTTTTKCCCAAGCACTACACGGCTGATTAAAATCATCAAAGTTTGATGATGAGTTGGTTATTTGAATCAGCTGTGTAGTGCTAGGGCAAAAACCAAATCATGCACCCCGGGGGGCGGGACCGMATTTGGGAAACCCTGGTCTAATGAACCCACATGAAAAAAGATAGCTCCTGCACCTCTTTCATCCCAAATCAAGCACTGAGTACGCTTCATCCTCTGTCAACACATCAACTGTTTAAGAGAAGTAAACGTTCAATCAGTGAATGAACCAAAAAGGGCCATTTTGACCATTCTCTTTCATGTATAGTTTTTGACACCCCCTCCCTTTCCCGACATACACACACATTGGAGCGCACAAGCATGGTGTGTGCTGATATTMATTTATTAGGTTTCTCTTCAAAGAGACTTTGGGTTGGTTGGGCATTGTTGAGTGGCAATGGACAGCGAGTGTGACATGTAATAGTACTAGKGCGCGTGTCTTTCTACTAYGGAGGAGAGAACGSTAGAGAGACCCGCTCTTAAACTCTCCAGGAAGATGTCGTTGCCCTCATCTGTTAGATGCACGCCATCCCTATGGTATCCCTGCAGGCTTTTTTGTTCAAGCCCAGAGCTACCTCACCTGATTCTACTACTCAGCTGTTCATCAAGACCTCAGCTGTTCATCGAGACCTCAGCTGTTCATCGAGACCTCAGCTGTTCATCGAGACCATGAATAGTACAATCAGGTGTGGTAGAACTGGGCTTGAACAAGAAAGCCCTCATAACCYTGTAGCTCTTCAARAGCAATTGTGGTCATCCCTGAATTGTATTTACAAAGTTTACTATATCTGATGAATGTAMGTTTGATTGTAAATTGTATATTTAAGCAATAAGGCCCAAAGGRGTGTGGTACATGGCTTTGGTCTGAAGGTGAAAAAGAAAGGAAATTCATGAGCACCACATTGCRTACTTCACCCATGCYCTACTAAGGTTTTCCAGCACACAGCTTTGACCTACTACAGTACCTATGTTGGTTTATTGCACTTCCAACAATGTGTAGGCTGTATTAGGATGTATGTATTTWTAGACATAGGTCTATTTTAAATGTGTATTATTGTAGCGTCATAATCCTTATTGCCACAAAAAAAATACAAATACACACAACTTTAAGCTACACAGCCATTTGTCAGCGGTAATGCACTGTCCATTGMTCAGCACAGCAATTGATAAGMCAGGACCATGTTTGAAAAACAAGCGGTTCTGAGCTTATGTCAATTTTCCGCAGGTAAGCAAAACGTTACAGAATTCAGCAATGCAGACAGGCTCTATAGACCTCTAAATATATATGAGTGACTGTGTCGAACACACCCCCTACTGACGAAAAAATAGGTTATTAAAAATATGAATGTATCGTTAAAATAAAGATTTATGGAAACACAGGTAAGGCACCACATTACAACAAGACAAAACAACTCACTCAATCAAGTCTGGTAGTCTTGTAAGTATAAAAGCCAAGCTTGCTTTCATATCATATAAAAGCTTGACAAGGTAGTGGAATGGGGTAATGTCTGAGTGTGGGGTGGAAAGACTGCAATATTTTACCTTGTTTGCGGTACAAATCACATCATTGTGGGAGCACATCCTCTAAGAGTAAGAATTAGGCTGTTTGAGGAGRTTTGAATCCTAAGCAACCTGCATGCACATTGTTTGAAGTACAATAGACCAACATAGCTCCTGTACTTGGTCAAAGCTGAGTGCTAAAAACTCTTGGTAGAGCATGGGTGAAGTAGGTATTGTGATGCATCATGTGAATTACCTTTCTTTTTAAGCTTCAGACCAAGGCCTACTTCTCAATTAAAATGTACTTTTTTTGTTTTAATATTCAACAGGGATTAATCAAGTMTCCACATGTATCATTGTATAACCCTGTTCCATATCGCCGCAAATTGTATTTCAGATACAGTAAGTCGTCTTTCCATGCTATTGCTGCGTTTTGTTTCTGTTGGACACGGAGATTGAAAACAACAATGACAACAACAAAAAATATTGTTGAGKAGGCCTGGCACGACTGTCCTCGTTGGGCCAAAAACGCGGCAGGCACAATTTGTTTATTAGACAGCCTCGGGGGAGAGATGATGTCACTATCTCCCCCCTTCATGTCTGTTTATCTCTCTATCTCCTTCCCTCTCTCCTTTTATTTATTCCCCATTTCTGTGACTTTCCATGTCTATCTCAGTAGAGAAACCTCTTGTGTCAATCCACGTGCCTATGTTGAAGAAAATAAATCTTCTGACAATTTCACAGCAAGTATGTGAAGTCTGATCATTATTTCTTAATAAATAGGGAGCCACTGGAGCTACACTATCCATAAACTAGCTGGTGTTGGATCATGTTGGAAAGTGCTAGATGGTTTTGAAGGGTTTATGATAAAAGCTGAATTGGAATATCTCACACGGCATGGCAACCAAAGCCTGGTGGTATGAAAGACAGGGGGATTTTAAAATGCTGGTATGTAAGACAGGGGGATTTTAATATGCTGGTATGTAAGATAGGGGGATTTTAATATGCTGGTATGTAAGACAGGGGGATTTTAATATGCTGGTATGTGTCACGACTTTCGCCGAAGTTGGTGCCTCTCCTTGTTCGGGCGGCGTTCGGCGATCGACGTCACCGGTTTTCTAGTCGCCACATTTCATTGTCCATTTGTTTTGTCTTTATTGTACACACCTGTTTTCAATTACATTATTTGTTATTCCCTATTTAACCCTCTGGTTCCCACATGGTTTTGTGCGTGTTTATTCGTTGTTAAGTGTTCTCATTGTCTGTGAGCTGGAGTATTGTTTCCCTGCATGGAATTAGTGTTGTTGTTATTTTCGAGTAAAGTACGTTTTTACTCAGTCCTATGTCATGCGCCTGACTCCGTCCTACCTGCTGCACAGTGACACCTGACAGACAGGTTTTTTTTAATATGCTGGTACGTAAGACAGGGGGATTTTAATATGCTGGTATGYAAGACAGGGGGATTTTAATATGSTGGTTGTAACACAGGAAATGATATGTCTCTTTAAAGGATTTCCATAGGGTTTGACCTTAACAAGATGCCTGAATCCTAAAGCAGCTTCACACTCTTCTCCTGTCTATGGGATATAGTTAGTGAGAAGACCCATCCTTCAACCAGATGTCCACAGAATGGTCTAATGTTTACTCACTTCAGTCAATGGAAAAGGCACATCCCTTCACTACCTTACTCCATTCACACAGCCTAGCGTATACAGCAGCACTGCTGACTATCCTAAAAATAGAYGACAGATTTATAGCCATAGCTGTATACCATATATCCACCCAGTCCCCTGGGATACTTGTATCTGGGTATGTGTGGGATTCAGACTGTCTTTGAACAACAGCTTGTCCACACTCCACAGAATATCTGCCATGGACTGCCATTTGTTGCCCCAATGCCCTGTGAAATAAAAACACAATAAAAGGCTGCAGGGTGAAGTGGAGAACCAACCATAACCAATCTCAACGTATAGAAATGTCATTCTCAATGCAGCGCCATATATTTAGAAAAATCTAAGTACATGGCTCTGGTCTCAATGCAGTGTGTGTGTGTGTGTGTGTGTGTGTGTGTGTGTGTGTGTGTATTTGCAGGATGTTTACTCCTTCATTTACTGAGACCGAGCAACAAAAAGAGCATGTTCTGGTTCGATATGATATGGATTTCTCAGAGGCATTATTCTTCACTGAGGACTAAACCTCTTATAGGGGTCTGTCAGTTTTTTTCTTTCGCAGATGATTTCCTAAGTATAGCTGTTGGAGAGTAGATGGCATTTCAGTAAAGCACTATCTCTCTAGGGCCTCTCTACTCCTTCAATATTTAGACATACACTGAGTGTACAAAACATTAAGAACATCTTCCTAATATTGAGCTGCACCCCCTTTTGCCCTCAGAWCAGCCTCCATTTGTCGCAGGCATGGACTCTACAAGGTGTCRAATGCGTTCCACAGGGATGATAGCTCATGTTGACTCCAATGCTTCCCACAGTTGTGTCAAGTTGGCTGKATGACATTTGGGTGGTGGACCATTCTTGATACACAAGGGAAACTGTTGAGTGTGAAAAACCCAGCCSCGTTGCAGTTCTTGACACAAACCGGTACACCTGGCAMCTACTACCATACCCCGTTCAAAGGCATTTAAATATATTATCTTGCCCATTCACCCTCAGAATAGCACACACAATCCATGTCTCAATTGTCCCAAGGCTTAAAAATCCTTCTTTAACCATCTACACTGATTGAATTAATGTTTTTTGCACTCAGTGTAACATTCAGGGCTTTTAAAGGTGAATTTTKCTGTTTGTGATTCCAGAGCACAAGCCAATAGCTCTGCAGTTGGCACCAGTGCAGTTAACTTCTTATGGCTGCAGGGACAGTATTGAGTAGCTTGGATGAAAGGTGCACAGAGGTGCCCAGAGTAAACGGCCTGCTCCTCAGTCATAGTTGCTAATATATGCATATTATTATTAGTATTGGATAGAAAACACTCTGACGTTTCTAAAACTGTTTGAATTATGTCTGTGAGTATAACATAACTCATATAGCAGGCAAAAACCTGAGAATAAATCCAACCAGGAAGTGAGAAATCTGAGGTTGGTTGATATTCAACTCATCGCCTATTGAAAACACTGTAGGATATGGATCTGTTTGCACTTCCTACGGCTTCCACTAGATGTCAACAGTCTGTAGAACGTTGAATGAAGTTTCTACTGTGATGTGGGGCCGGATGAGAGCTGTTTGAGTCAGTGGTCTGGCAGAGAGCCAGGTCCTGGTCACGCGCATTCCACATGATATCGACTTGTGTTCCATTACTTCTATAGACACAAAGGAATTCTCCGGTTGAACGTTATGAATATTTATGATAACAACATTCCTAAAGATTGATTCTATACTTAGTTTGACAAGTTTCTTCGACCTGTAATAATATAACTTTTGAAGTTTTTCGTCCGACGTGCCTGGACCTGCCACGAGCGTTTGGATATGTGACTTAAACGCGCTAAAAAAAGTAGCTTACTTGGACATAAATTATGCGACGATTACCGAACAAACGACATTCTTGTGAAGTTGAGTCCTGGAAGTGCATTTCCGACGAAGAATCAGCCAAAAGGTAATGTGAAGATTTATAATGCTTTTTTATGAGTTTTGTTGACTGCAACAATTTGGCGGTAACTGTATTGGCTTACTTTTGTGGGCTGAACCTGTTCTCAGATTATTGAATATTGTGCTTTTGCCGTAAAGATTTTTGAAATCTGATACAAGCGGGTGCATTAAGAACAAGATGTATCTTATTCTATGTTTAAAATATGTATTCTTTCACAAGTTTATGATGAGTATTTTATGTATTTGATGTGAGCTCTCTGCAATTTTCTCCGGAGTATTTTGGGAGGCGATTTTCCTGATCCCATGGTCGCCAATGTAACCTGAGCTGTTTTGGGATTATAAATATGACTTAATCGAACAAAAATTATAGTTATTGTTATACATGAAGTTCCTATGAGTGTCATCCTGATTGAAGATCATCAAAGGTTAAGTGATAATTTTATCTCTCTTTTCCTGCTTTTGTGACTCCTTTCTTTGGCTGTTTTCTGTTGGCTCTTGGCTGTTTTTTTGTGTATTTTGCGGTAACTAACATTAATCGTTTGTGGGTGCTTTCCGCTGAAAAGCCTATTTGAAATTGAACACTTTGGTGGGATTAACAACAAGATTACCTTTAAAATGGTATAAGATACATGAATGTTTGAGGAATTTTAATTATGAGATTTCTGTTGTTTGAATTTGGCGCCCTGCACTTTCACTGGCTGTTGTCATATCATCCCGTTAACGGGACTGCAGCCATAAGAAGTTTAACTGACTGTATGCAATTGATTCGATATGATTTGTGCATCTGCAGACCTTTTTTGTTTCCCAGAATAACGTTGACTTGAGTGGCAATTCATGTAAACAAGGAGGAATGAGAAGGGGGTAAAATGATTAGGGCTCTTTACACCAAGGGGAAGAGGGGAAGTTGTCATTTATGGACATCAGAATGTTAGCCAGCCTAACATTAGAGATGAGCCTTTCTCTCCATGCTATTTCTCACACTAACTCGCCTCTCATCATCCTCGCTCACTCTGTGTGTGTAGTCTAAGTATCAGTGCAGCTGTGTGTATGGCTGAGTGTGGGTCTGTGTTATGCGTTTCRGAGGGTTGTTCTGCCAAGCTTCTGCCTTTCCATAGCCTCCAAAGCTATAGACAGCTGTCCTCTGACTCCCACACACAGAAAATAATACTCTTAAGGAAACATAGCTGGGAGGCTATGGAGGTCTGAGGAGCAGCCTTATTGCTATTCCAGTAGCGTAGCGAAAGCAAAACCCAATCTCATATTGTCAACAACGAGATAATGTAATACATTGACATTTATGGATCGATGTCAGGAGGCGAGTTATCATCATGGAAAAGGCCATCCTGCTGTTTCTGACCCACATTTCTCAGTCAGCATGGATCGGCCACACTTGAGGCTTGCACATACATCCCTGAACAGGAACACCCTTGAAGAAGCAATAACTCCTCTCAGTTGGTGTGACTTACAGGAGAGGGTAGGAGGCTTCGCGTCAGGGGGGGCAATGACAAGTACAAGGATAACCAAGGAGTCAGGTTATTTCTGAGAGAGATTGAATCTTTCCTCACAAGCACATTTCAAACCCAAATGAGAAAATAGACACATCTAAAATCAGATGATTAGGGACAAACTGCTGGTCTAGGTTGATTATCAGCAGCTCTAAGACAGGAATGGGACTTTGTATTCTGTCTTAATGTGTTGTTTGCCATCAGAGGTTTATGCAAAGTCTGCATCAGATCATTCTATTTGTTCATGCGACTGTTTTATTGCACTGCCAGTGAAAGCTGAGATCAGCCTCTACAAGCTCATTTGAATCTACCATAGGGGTGCCACCTGCACCCCCGTTACCATTATTTATTATTTAAGTAGCAAGTTCATTAAGATCAAATTCTTACATTTACAATTGATGGTGCCTACCCCGCCAACCTTAAGACACGCAAGTGGCACCCCCCGAGACGCCCAACACGCGGAAGACCGTGGGCGAGCCACGCCGTCGCTTTTTCTTTTGGGTGTGTTTTTCGGGGACGCCAGACGGATCAAAATGAAACTCAAAGTAAGCGTCGTAATTACATTGTACCCTAAAGGTCCAACTTTCAATAATTGCATTCTTTAAACATGCATTATTTTCATTTATTCACCAATGATGTGAGCAAATAAAGGTCCATAAAGAAGAAACGGGGCTTGACATACTGAGTTCTGCTGTTCTGTCACAGTGACGTTGAGTCTGGAGAGGAGCCTGCATTTAACATCTCTTTGAGCAAATTATACATGGAGGTGTGTGTGTGTTTGATGTATTGTGTTGTGTGTGTGTGTGTGATGTGTTGTGTGTGTGTGTTGTGTGTGTGTGTGTGTGTTGTGTGTGTGTGTGTGTGTGTGTGGTGTGTGTGTGTGTGTGTGTGTGTGTGGTTTGTGTGATGGTGTGTGTGTGTGTGGTGTGTGTGGGTTGATCTGAGCAGAAAATCGAACACA
>NC_036863.1:5086673-5114659 GCF_002910315.2 Salvelinus sp. IW2-2015 | reverse complement strand
TGTCTGTCTTGATACTTTGGAGGGGACACACTCCAAGTATGTGGTAGAGCAGAACTGGTGATTGGCAACATTTGACTCTGACAGATTATTTCAGGGGAAATAATACTCGATGCATGCTCGCTTTTTACTGAGGATAGCAAATTGACTACCCCTCTCAAAACATCCAGTTCCCTGAATTCAATCCATGAGATAAACCCTGTTGTTCTCTTTCCATTTCTCTGTATATCCCACTGAATTCAATCTGGGATTGTACAGTGGGTATTTAAGATATGAGAGAGAGACACAGAGAGAGAGAGAGAGAGAGAGAGAGAGAGAGACAGAGAAAGAGAGAAGGAGAAGGAGAAGGAGAAAGGCAGAAATCCGTCCTTTCCCATATGGAACAGCCCACATCCTCCTAGGAATGAAGTAAATGGAATAATTACAGGTGGATGATGCGGGTGGGCATTGGGCAACCCTGACACACACCCACGAATCCTCCTCCCTCCACGCCTCCCTCCATTTCCACCACCTTTTAGTTAGCTCCCATAGCTGCTGTTTTCAGCCTGCATAATTAAAACTAGTGAATTGTTTTGGGGATCAGTTTTAGCATACAGTGCCTTGCMAAATTATTCATCCCCYTTGGCGTTTTTCCTATTTTGATGCATTTCAACCTGTAATTTAAATKGATTTTATTTGAWTTTCATGTAATGGACATRCACAAAATAGTCCAAATTGCYGAAGTGAAATTWAAAAAATAACTTGTTTCAAAAAATTCWAAAAAATGTCAAATTTAAAAGTGGTGCGTGCATATGTATTCACCTCTGCTAAGAAGCCCCTAAATAAGATCTGAAGCAACCAATTACCTTCAGAAGTCACATAATTAGTTAAATAAAGTCTACCTGTGTGCAATCTAAGTGTCACAACAGCAGATTCAGTAGCCTCGGTTTTTCTGATGACTGCCTTGCCTGGTTCACCAACTACTTTGCAGACAGAGATCATGTGTGTCAAATCGGAGGGCATGTTGTCCGGTCCTCTGGCAGTCTCTATGGGGGTACCACAGGGTTCAATTCTCGGGCCGACTCTTTTCTCTGTATATACTGTATCAATGATGTTGCTCTTGCTGCGGGCGATTCCCTGATCCACCTCTACGCAGACGACACCATTCTGTATACTTCTGGCCCTTCCTTGGACACTGTGCTATCTAACCTCCAAACGAGCTTCAATGCCATACAACACTCCTTCCGTGGCCTCCAACTGCTCTTAAACGATAGTAAAACCAAATGCATGCTTTTCAACCGTTCGCTGCCTGCACCCGCCGCCCGACTAGCATCACCACCCTGGACGGTTCCGACCTAGAATATGTGGACATCTATAAATACCTAGGTGTCTGGCTAGACTGTAAACTCTCCTTCCAGACTCATATTAAACATCTCCAATCCAAAATCAAATCAAGAATCGGCTTTCTATTTCGCAACAAAGCCTCCTTCACTCAYGCCGCCAAACTTACCCTAGTAAAACTGACTATCCTACCGATCCTCGACTTCGGCGATGTCATCTACAAAATAGCTTCCAATACTCTACTCAGCAAACTAGATGCAGTTTATCATAGTACCATCCGTTTTGTTACTAAAACACCTCATACCACCCACCACTGCGACCTGTATGCTCTAGTCGGCTGGCCCTCGCTACATATTCGTCGCCAGACCCACTGGCTCCAGGTCATCTATATGTCCATGCTAGGTAAAGCTCCGCCTTATCTCAGTTCACTGGTCACGATAACAACACCCACCCRTAGCACGCGCTCCAGCAGGTATATCTCACTGATCATCCCAAAAGCCAAYWCCTCMTTTGGCCGCCTTTCCTTMCAGTTCTCTGCTGCCTGTGACTGGAACGAATTGCAAAAATCGCTGAAGTTGGAGACTTTTATTTCCCTCACCAACTTTAAACATCTGCTATCTGTGCAGCTAACCGATCGCTGCAGCTGTACATAGTCCATCTGTAAACAGCCCACCCAATTTACCTACCTCATCCCCTTACTGTTTTTATTYATTTACTTTTCTGCTCTTTTGCACACCAGTATCTCTACTTGCACATGATCATCTGATGATTTATCACTCCAGTGTTAATCTGCTAAATTGTAATTATTCGCTCCTATGGCCTATTTATTGCCTACCTCCTCATGCATTTTGCACACAATGTATATAGACWMATTTTYYCCCCCTACTGTGTTATTGACTTGTTTATTGTTTACTCCATGTGTAACTCTGTGTTGTTGTCTGTTCATACTGCTATGCTTTATCTTGGCCAGGTCGCAGTTGTAAATGAGAACTTGTTCTCAACTAGCCTACCTGGTTAAATAAAGGTGAAATAAAAATTWWATGAAAATAAAAAACATGATCTGTCACATGATCTCAGTATATATACACCTGTTCTGAAAGAACCCAGAGTCTGCAACACCACTAAGCAAGGGGCACCACCAAGCAAGCGGCACCATGAAGACCAAGGAGCTCTCCAAACAGGTCAGGGACAAATTTGTGGAGAAGTACAGATCAGGGTTGGGTTATAAAAAAACAATCCCAAACTTTGAACATCCCAGGGAGCGCCATTAAATCCATCATAAAAAAATAAAAAGAATATGGCACCACAACAAACCTGCCAAGAGAGGGCCGCCCACCAAAACTCACGGACCAGGCAAGGAGGGCATTAATCAGAGAGGCAACAAAGAGACCAAAGATAACCCTGAAGGAGGTGCAAAGCTGCACAGCGGAGTTTGTAGTATCTGTCCATAGAACCMCTTTAAGCCGTACACTCCACAGAGCTGGGCTTTACAGAAGAGKGGCCAGAAAAAAGCCATTGCTTAAAGAAAAAATAAGCAAAGACGTTTGGTGTTCATCAAAAGGCATGTGGGAGACTCCCCAAATATATGGAAGAAGGTACTCTGGTCAGATGAGACTARAATGTAGCYTTTTTGCCCAACAAGGAAAACGCTATGTCTGGCGCAAACCCAACACCTCTCATCACCCCGAGAACACCATGGTGGTGGCAGCATCATGCCAAGAGGATGYTTTTCATCGGCAGGGACTGGGAAACTGGTCAGAATTGAAGGAATGATGGATGGAGCTAAATACAGGGAMATTCTTGAGGGAAACCTGTTTCAGTCTTMCACAGATTTGAGACTGGGACGGAGGTTCACCTYCCAGCAGGACAATGACCCTAAGCATACTGCTAAAGCAACACTCGAGTGGTTTAAGGGGAAACATTTAAATGTCTTGGAATGGCCTAGTCAAAGCCCAGACCTCAATCCAATTGAGAATCTGTGGTATGACTTAAAGATTGCTGTAAACCAGCAGAACCCATCCAACTTGAAGGAGCTGGAGCAGTTTTGCCTTGAAGAATGGGCAAAAATTTGAGTGGCTAGATGTACCAAGCTTATAGAGACATATCCCAAAAGACTTGGTGTCTCTACAAAGTATTGACTTTGGGGGGATGAGTAGTTATGCACGCTCAAGTTTTCTGTTTATTTTTGTCTTATTTCTTGTTTGTTTCTAAATAAAAAATATGTTGCATCTTCAAAGTGGTAGGCATGTTGTGTAAATCAAATGATACAAACCCCCCAAAAATCTATTTTATATCAAGGTTGTAAGGCAACWAAATAGGAAAAATGCCAAGGAGGGTGAATACTTTTGCAAGCCACTGTAACTACTGATGCAAACCGCTTGGCCCAGAGAGCACCTAACTTCTTCTTTGGTTAATTTTCCTCTCTGCTTCCTCTTGAGGAAGAAAAAGACAAAATCAGGAACTTGTACAGTAAATCAAATCAAATCAAATGATATTGGTCACATGGTTAGCAGATGTTAATGCGGGTGTAGCGAAATGCTTACACTTCTAGATCTGACAGTGCAGTAATATCTAACAGTTTCACAACATATACCCAAAACACACGTACATCTAAGTAAGGAATGGATTAAGAATATATATACATATATGTCAGAGCAGCATTGGACTAAGATACAGTGACATAGTATAGAACACAGTATATAAACTACATCCTCTCACTGTCAATTGCGTTTATTTTCAGCAAACTTAACATGTGTAAATATTTGTATGAACATAACAAGATTCAACAACTGAGACATAAACTGAACAAGTTCCACAGACATGTGACTAACATAAATGGAATAATGTGTCCCTGAACAAAGGGGGGGGGGGGGGGGGCAAAATCAAAAGTAACAGTCAGTATCTGGTGTGGTCACCAGCTACATTAAGTACTGCAGTGCATTTCCTCCTCATGTACTGCACCAGATTTGCCAGTTCTTGCTGGGAGATGTTACCCCACTCTTCCACCAAGGCACCTGCAAGTTCCCGGACATTTCTGGGGGGAATGGCCCTAGCCCTCACCCTCCGATTCCAATAGGTCCGAGATGTGCTCAATGGGATTGAGATCCGGGCTCTTCGCTGGCCATGGCAGAACACTGACATTCCTGTCTTGCAGGAAATCACGCACAGAACGAGCAGTATGGCTGGTGGCATTGTCATGCTGGAGGGTCATGTCAGGATGAGCCTGCAGGAAGGGTACCACATGAGGGAGGAGGATGTCTTCCCTGTAACGCACAGCATTGAGATTSCCTGCAATGACAACAAGATCAGTCCGATGATGCTGTGACACACCACCCCAGACCATGACGGACCCTCCACCTCCAAATCGAGTACAGGCCTCGGTGTAACACTAATTCCTTAGACGATAAATGCGAATCCGACCATCACCCCTGGTGAGACAAAACCGTGACCCATCAGTGAGCGAAGAAGGTGTTCAGCCTGTCCGGAAGCAAGACGTGGCTGGTTTTCCTTTTATAATCCGTAATTGTTTGTAGACCCTGCCACATACGTCTCGTGTCTGAGCTGTTGAACTGGGACTCAACTTTGTCCCTATACCAACGTTTAGCCTGCTTGATTGCTTGCGGAGGGAATAATCATACTGGTTGTATTCTTCCATTGTATGTAAGACAGCAAGCTAATGTTTTACCAGTATTTTTGGGGCAATTGTCTAAGAGCAACATGGTTACAGGGTTCCTCATTAAATGCAATCATCCTCATCTCATCATCTGAAGAGCAATACAGTGATGTGACAAGTCTCTTTAGATACAGTGCATTTGATCGTTGACAACAGTCAATTCTTTTCAAAAATGTTTACCCAGCTAAACTTAGTGGGGGAAAAACAACCAACAGATACAGCTTGTTCAAAGGTGGCTCGGAGAATAGCCAATCAGAGTCCTTGATGACATAACGCATTGGGACAGCAGAAGGATGACACTCCATCTCTTGTCAGCGTGAGCAGCAACACCTCATCTCACCTCTGTAGCTCACACTTTGTCTGACTGAAATGACTACCACTGCAGTCACAGGCACAGCGCTAACACTCCATACGAAATAACTGTGTGCCACAGCTACTTCACACTCAAGCCTGCAAACATACTGCAGCTTGATTCATCTTCTAATAATGCACAGTATCACTGGAGTGGTTATCTTTGCTTTCCACAACACACGCAGAGAGGGAGAGGGCGGTAGCTCAGGGTAGAGCATTTCTCATTCCAGCTATAGTATTTTTACTGTTACAATCTTTTGTGGTCTCTTGAGAGTCAGAGTCGATTGGCAAATTAGTATCTGATTGTGGGGGTATTGATATTGAATCCCTACAGTGCTAAATMATTCTGAAATAGGTTTTACTTATTGTTTCTAAACATTCATAGGTAAGAAATATTGGACTTCATTTCCAATCTTTACCTTCCACCCTAGTCCCACAGTCTATTGAAATCTCCATGAGAAATATCTGAAGAGAAAKACATCCGTCAGATGTGTCAGCTACTTATCCAACAGAGACAAATCTAGGTTTGTGTGTTCATTCACCCCTGTACCATATTCACCCCAGCACTCAGTGACAGAGAGAAAGCCACATGTTAGAGGATTCATACCGACGAGCACAGTGTTACTATTAAAAATAAAGAAATAGAGCCCATTCAGTTTGTGCTGCCTCCCGAACAGCACAGAGAGAGTAGCACTGGCGGCGATTAACCCACTTTCATTTGTCACTCCGCCTAATCCGTTCCGTAGTGCCGGCCTTGGCCATTATCGAACGCTGCTAGAGGACAGGTGGGGAGATTATCGTTCCACAATGAGCGGCACAAGACAATATGTTGTCAATTCCCAACGCTGCTGTGTGACAAGCAAACATGACGCAGCAGCAGCCGATGTGCTAAACATCCCAGCTCATCGTTCACTGACAGCAGCACCTCTGAATCAGTTTATTACTACTGTAGTCTAACCACAGGGAATTGATTACATGCCTGCCTTCCCTTGACATTTGGAGCACAGTCCCTAATTGCATGATAAGCCATCTCTGCTGCATCATTAATAATAATGTAAGCAGTATATCATTAGTGTTTGTCACTGTGCGTGTGATTGCTGCTAGAAGGAGCATGAGGGTATAGCTAGACTACAGTCCCCCTAGCCGTTCGATGCTAGGCTACGTAAGAGGCTCATCTAGTCTACAATAACAGCAGCATTCTGTCAGACTGTCTATGTTCCTTCAAGGCTAAACACCCTCCTCTGCTGCCCCCAGCTATCCCAATCCCACACTCACCATGGGTACCATAATTTAGGCCCCATAGGAATTCCTTCGTCATCCTAACACATCTCTTAGCTACGAAATGCTGAGTTTCAAAACTATTTCCAATACTTTCAAGGGTTTTCCAATCCTTTCAATGGTTCCTGAAATTAGTTCTAGGGCCAGCTGTCTTTCACAGCTGTGAATCCAAGTGTTTTCAGCTGGCACCCATCAAAAACCCATCAGCATTAGAGAGAGATGTAGCATGAGAGTGGGTCTGAAACTAAAAGGTGGAGTGGGAAGGAGAGATGCCAGGGGAGGAACAGCAAGCAACACATGATACACAAGAGAGGATATGGGCTGTGTATATGAAGAGTGGAGGAAGGGGAGAGAGGAAGCAGTTAGGGTGTGCAGACTGTTGTGGACGAGTGACGCATAACAGAGTATTTGAGAAAGCAAAACAACATGAAAAAGAACTTGAACAGACAGTATAGAAACTTGGCATAGAGGGTCAGGGTCAGCAGATGTGGCCCTTACTGACGATGAGTAGGTATAATTCTGGTACTATAAAGCCTCTCTCAACTTCAGCCCAGCTAACTCAGCACACAGGCATAGTGAATTGAMACTAAGACTGGCTGTAGCCAGGGCCGATCAACAGTGATTCTAGAGCAAGTTGAAGCTCTAGGAACAAATGTTAAATGAGTGACAGACATTCTCTTTGTCACTCCCTCTGTCTCAATGCAATTCCTGCTAGAGAATTCCACAGTTCACATGCCTGATAATAATGACTGATAATGACAGATAATGGTTGGTAATGACAGTCATTATCAACTACAGCCCGAGATAGGAGCACAGTTAAGTCAGACTTATGACACATGCTAGCTAACTAGGCCTACGTCCCGGCAGCTGTTCAAATTCACCAGCCTCTTCAGTGTCCCAAAAATGACCAACAAGAGGATAACCAACAGTTCTAGTGGGCCCCACAACCAACAGTGTGTGTGAACCTAGTCACATGATTGTAATGGGCAAGCAGGTGGCCCATTGAACTATATAATGGCTGAACTATATAATGACACTAATACTATATAGACTGGACTTTACAGGGGATATGACAGCCTGTATTTATAATGAGCCATGAGAATCATCCCTTAGCAGAGCAGACAAGTGGGTGCCTCCAACAATTAGAAGTCAAGTTGATAATTATAGTCTTGTTGAATCTGCAGTGTGAACTTCCTGCCATGAGTGCTAGAGACAGTTTAATTTGGGAGTSTTCATCTTGTTGCATCTAATTAAAAGCAGAATGTCATTGTTTAATTGTGTGGAAATAATGTGGCCACTTACATAAAACCAAGACCGCTGAAAAAGTATCAATGTTTGATGATTACGATTTCACATTTGACAATGTAGTAGATACTACTGTATTGTTCTGCAAGCACAATACACAACAACCACATATATCTGTATATCCAGAAGACTCAGAATACCTTTTTCTATAATGACTGATAAGAATGAATAATAAAAACCTAGCACGTACTGTAAGGTGAGGACGAGGCTCAACATACAGTAGGACCACAGTCTACCATTAGAAAGACCTCTTAGCTTTCAAACATCATTTTTAAATAGTGCTTGATGGAAGCCTGTGTGCTAGAATCTCCAACGTAATAAATCCACTAAGGCAAATGATTCACACGGAAACATTAACATTTCCTATTCGAATCGCAAATGCCTCTTAACTGTACCAAGCTGCCATTTGTTTCATTAACTATAATAATAAAGGCTGGTGTGCTGCATATACAGTGAAGAGGTTTATAGCTTTTCAGATATTAATTTCAGTAAAGCTGGTGAAATGAAAGAGGGACATATCAAAGCTCAGAGGCAGCCATTATGACAATTAATGGCTGACTTAACATAACACTTATAGCTCGCCTTAGCTTGTGACTCATATGTGTAATGGAGGAGATGGTCATGTGACATGGCCCTCCACACATCTCTTCGCAGGTAAAAAATCTACATGGCAACTTTATGGGTTATAATGATATAATAATAATAATGAACAGGAACTCCCCACCTACTCACTTAAAGCTGTCAAATAAAGTATATAAAATAACTAATAAACTTCCATTTCAAACTTTCCTCAACATTCCTAAATCTACAGGTTTCATACTACAAAATAATTATCAATGAGGTAAAGTSCAGAGGGCAATCTTCAACATTCTCATTCCTATCACGCAATAGCCTCACCATGTAAACGGTGACATACCAATATTAGGAAGGTAATATAGCCATAAAGAGGCCGTGTAGTATTGCAGGAAATTAGCTTAAATGTTGTTGTTTTTTTAATCCCAGCCCCCATGGCAAAATGTGTACAATTGCAGGAAATTAGCTATTGAACAGCAACATTTTTGGTCAGAGCAAGCCCACTACCACTACCACGCCTCTCCGCAGAGTTCCACAGAAGGAAGAGGTCAGCAAACTGGTTTCAATTTCACTTTTCAATTAAACTACAAAAGTCTAGTGTATTTTCGATACAATCAGCAAAATAGTTTTCTCTGAGACAAACACACACCATGCAAAACAAAAGTTCCCCTGAGAACCCTGTTCTGTGACACACAGAGGGAGTGGGACATTCTGGTTCTATCATCACCAAGGCTCCCAATAACACAAACTCCAGAGAGTATAGACATCAAGAACAACAACAGTTTCATCTGTTGACCAACTCATTAGTAGTTATATACAGTACCAGTCAGAAGTTTGGACACACCTACAGTACTCATTGAATGGTTTTTCATGTAGTAACCAAAAAAAGTGTCAAACATATCTAAATATTTTTTTTCTTTGAGATTCTTCAAAGTAGCCAACCTTTGCCTTGATGAAAGTTTTGCACACTCTTGGAATTCTCTCAACCAGCTTCATGAGGAATGCTTTCCAACAGTCTTGAAGGAGTTCCCACATATCCTAAGCACTTCTTGGCTGCTTTTCCTTCACTCTGCGTTCCAACTCATCCCGAACCATCTCAATTGGGTTGAGCTCGGGTGATTGTGGAGGCAAGGTCATCTGATGCAGCCCAATCACTCTCCTTCTTGGTCAAATAGCCCTTACATACTTTGGAGATGTGTTTTGGGTCATTGTCCTGTTGAAAAACAAATGAAAGTCCCACTAAGTGAAAACCAGATGGGATGGCGTATCACTGCAGAATGCTGTGGTAGCCATGCTGGTTATGTGTGCCTTGAATTCTAAATAAATCACAGACAGTGTCACCAGAAAAGCACTCCCACACCATCACACCTCCTCCTCCATGCTTCACRTGGGAACCACACATGTGGAGATCATCAGTTCACCTACTCTGCGTCTCACAAAGACACGGCGATTGGAACCAAAAATATCAAATTTGGACTCAATGGACAGATTTCCACCGGTCTAATGTCCATTGCTTGTGTTTCTTGGCCCAAGCAAGTCTCTTCTTATTATTGCTGTCCTTTAGTAGTAGTTTCTTTGCAGCAATTCGACCATGAAGGCCTGATTCACGCAGTCTCCTCTGAACAGTTGATTTTGAAGTGTGTCTGTAACTTGAACTCTGTGAAGCATTTAATTGGGCTGCAATCTGAGGTGCAGTTAACTCTAATGAACTTATCMTCTGCAGCAGAGAGAACTCTGTGTCTTCCTTTCCTGTAGAAAATAGTAAAAATAAAGAAAAACCCTTCAATGAGTAGGTGTGTCCAAACTTTTGACTGGTACTGTATGTATAAACCTTATGTCATCACTATGAAAACTGTCTTTTGTCTGTCTCTCTGAATAAGAGTGAGCACTCCTCTATGTTGCCTGGCTGACCATCCACTGACAATGACCTCCGGCCAAACTGACGTTTCTTCCATCAATAGAGTAGWGGAATTAAATGCAGGGTGAGTCATCAGGGAACCTCTATTGGGATCCCCTTGAAAGAAGTGGAAAAGGGAGGGGGGGTGGAGATGGTGAGGGAGAGTGGGATGTAAGAACGTAAAGCCATCATCATCATAATGAATCAATGTGCTGTGCATTTGCATTGATAGTAAAGTCATTATTAGCATACATATGAACAATCCACTTGATAGTACACTTTCTTAAATGTAATATCGAGCGTACGACTGGATATACAATTGATCCCAAATTCAACAGGGACGTATCTAAACAAAACCTAATGAATTATGTCAAATGCAGTATGTGCTGATGTTGCTCTCTACTCCTTACCCACATAAACCCACTCTCTCTTGTGAATTCCCTCAGCATATACTATTCCCTGAATGATACATGTATATGCAATATATACAAAGCCAGTGGGCCTGCCTGTGACTGTGCTATTTGTTGATGGGCCCAGCAGTGGTTATCTCCCCTGGCTGTCAGGTGGAAGATGTCACGCCCTGACTTTAGTTATATTTGGTTTCTTTATTATTTGGTTAGGTCAGGGTGTGACAAGGGTGGTTTGTTTAGTTTTTGTATTGTCTATGGGTTTTTGTCTTGTCTAGGGTTTTTGTTATCTATGGGGATTTTGTATTGTCTAGGGGTAATTAGGTTGATGGTGGCCTGGATGGGTTCCCAATCAGAGACAGCTGTTTATCGTTGTCTCTGATTGGGGAGCCTATTTAGGTTGCCATTTTTCCAAGTTGGTTTTGTGGGTAGTTGTCCTTGTTAGTTGCCTGGATGCACTACGTTGGCTTCACGTGTCGGTTTGATATTTATTGTTTTTGTTGGCGACATCGGTAAATAAATAAGTATGTACGCTCAAAAGGCTGCGCCTTGGTCCACTCCTTTAAACGGCCGTGACAGAAGAGGCCAGTGAAACAGGCCTGAGGTAAATGGCCTTTGAGTGAAAGGGAGCCAAGAAACCATTACAGGGCAAGTGAACTGAAAATGAAACCATTCGCCATGTAACAGGCAATACGTCAAAGCCTGACTGATGGAAAAAAACTATAAAAACTCAAATTGAATATTTTCTATTAGTTAAATTTTTTTCAGGAAATGTAATTCATGGCAGTTTAGTATTTATACTGCAGCTATATGGCAAGTAAAATGGATTACGCAGTATTATTAGGACCTTTAACTGTTAAAAATACATGTAATGTCTCAGTCAGGATTACCGGCTAATCACATGAATCACATGAAGAATCGAGTAGATCAGGGGGGRAAAGACAAATCTATTAGCCTTCCCTGTGAAACTCCTCTTCCACGTGTTCCTTTCTAAAAGACTTCGGTTGACAAACAGTTCGCTTTACACTAGTCTCTGAAGCACAGGCTTCGCTCGCCTAGTCAGCGAGACAAGATCTGGAAGGATGGCTTCTCGATACTGTACATGTCATGAGCATCATATTTCCAGAGTACAGAAGACTAGCCCAGCCAAGATGGATGATTCACTATCAACATSCATATCATCCATCATTTCATCGTCTCAAATCCGTTAAATACGGTCTGAAATGACAAGACTGGTTTCCCCACCATAGAGGTTTTTATTTTTTTGTCACAATGATACAATAATACAAGATACAGATGTTTTTCAACCACATTGTGGACCACTCAAATGTAGTTTTSAGGCACTAAAAACAACCATAGTGGAACWTGGTACAGACATCATCTATAATGCATTACAACATCCATACACATGTATGCATGACCAGAAAACAGAGCACAGTAGATAAATGAACTTAGGCACTTTTAAAGGAACTTCAGCGTTAGAGGATAAAGTGGCAGGCCTTTACATTATTGTTACCTGATCATTATTACCAGATGTGTGTTGAATGTTGTTGAATAACCCACAGTAAAGATCATCCCTAATGTTGTTGAATAACCCACAGTAAAGATCATCCTAATGTTGTTGTATAACCACAGTAAGATCATCCCTAATGTTGTTGAATAACCCACAGTAAAGATCATCCCTAATGTTGTTGTATAACCCACAGTAAGGATCCCCTAATGTTGTTGAATAACCCACAGTAAAGATCATCCCTAATGTTGTTGAATAACCCACAGTAAGATCACCCCTATGTTGTTAAATAACCACAGTAAAGATCATCCCTAATGTTGTTGAATAACCACAGTAAAGATCATCCCTAATGTTGTTGATACCCACAGTAAGGATCATCCCTAATGTTGTTGAATACCCACAGTAAAGATCATCCTATGTTGTTGTATAACCACAGTAAAGATCATCCCTAATGTTGTTGAATAACCCACAGTAAAGATCATCCCTAATGTTGTTGTATACCCCACAGTAAAGATCATCCCTAATGTCTGTTGTATACCCACAGTAAAGATCATCCCTAATGTTGTTGTATAACCCACAGTAAGATCATCCCTAATGTTGTTGAATAACCCACATAAAAGATCATCCTAATGTTGTTGTATAACCACAGTAAAGATCATCCCTATTTTATGTTGTTGTTAACCACAGTAAAGGATCATCCCTAATGTTGTTGTATAACCCACAGTAAAATCATCCTAATGTGTTGTATAACCCACAGTAAGGATCATCCCTAATGTTGTTGAATAAACCACATAAAAGATCATCCCTAATGTTGTTGAATAAACCACAGTAAAGATCATCCCTAATATTGTTGTATAACCCACAGTAAAGATCTCTCCTAATTTTGTTGTATAACCCACAGTAAAGATCACCCCTAATTTTGTTGTATAACCCACAGTAAAGATCATCTCTAATGTCATTGTATAACCCACAGTAAGGATCATCTCTAATGTCATTGTATAACCCACAGTAAGGATCATCTCTAATGTCATTGTATAACCCACAGTAAGGATAATATCTAATGTCATTGTATAACCCACAGTAAAGCAAGGCATGAGCTTGTTTCAATGGAACCATCATTGCCGAAAGTACATACGCGTTTATATAAGGGAGTGTTTGTGTATCGACCAGTGTCAATAGAGAGACTGTAGCACATATGTATGTGCTTAATCTCGGTTAACCCAGAACTAAAGTCTTGTGTAATTGGTCAGATGCTCAATTACGTTTTGGGTTCATACAGCGTGTGTTAAGAGAAGAGAGCAGAACCTGAACGAAGAGTTCCATCCTCTCTCTTTGCACGTTACTGGCAAGTCTATGGCCCAAGTGTCCTCTCCCCTTCCGAAATTCAAAAGATGCTAGCACCTGCGAAATCGTGATTTATCCAAAGCACAGGAACTAATGCTGCTTGTTATCTCACGCATCTCATTGTATCATGACAGATCTTTGGTACCATTTATGTTACACAATCTGCACACAAGAGATTAGTATGTGCCATACGTAGCACTCTACAGTAGCATCTAGTCTGAAATACCTTTCTACATCCCTTACGGAGATAACCTCTATTGCATTTTGTCCATTACGTAACGCAACATTCATTTCACATTACAACTTGATGAGTAATCATGACTGGAGACCAGCAATATATTAGGGGGTCAGGGATGAGCCAGTCAGACCAACCCTATGACCAGTCCTACAAAACTGATACATCCCCCACGCACAACTCAACAACAAACAAAAAAAGGCTATCTATTGTAGACTTTATCCAAAGGCTTTTTGAAAGGCTTATGCTATTGGCTAGCCTAGTCCCATACAGCAGCCAACATGTATATCCTTGCCATGGTTAAAGCACAAACAGACTGGACCATTAGGCTAGCAGTATGCTAATTAAATGTCATAATGCTAAAGGGTCAATGTGACAGAAATTACTGCTGCGCTCAGCTAGCTGATATATGCTAACTAACAATATCAGCTTCATGAGTCATGTCAGAGACATTGGAAGTGATGACWGCACTGTAATAAATTCAAGTTCCTTTGTTTATTTCAACATATCTTCTGAGATTTCTCTTATCATCCATCCACAGATTAAATCAGGTAATTTAGGATTCAATGAAGATGGGTAAATATCTCATCAACCCACGGTGCTGTGTCTGTGATGCAAGCCTATTTCACTCCTATTCCAAACATATTGAACAACCACTCGCTAGTTACTGCAGTTCCGCCCACAGTCGCCATTCAATGGGAATGCTGGGAAACAGATTCAGACTGCATTAGATGAAGAGAGAATGTTGTTTAAAACCTCTCCTAACCGGATGAGAGATTATGGATCTTCTTTCTSTATATACTTCCTCTCTTGATTCAAAAGTCTATCAATAAACCATCATAACACAGACAAGTTCAGACTCAATGAAAGATTTGCCATAGCACATAGACTACAATATATGAAACGTATTACAATAAATGTGTCCAGCTATGCCAACATAAACACGCCTTGGGCAAACGTTACTCCACATTATAAACTGGGTGGTTCGAGCCCTGAATGCTGGTTGGCTGAAAMCGGTGGTACATGAGACCATGTAGATCGGGTATGACGAAACATTTATTTTTACTGTTCTAATTACTGTTTACTGTTATTTTTACTGTTTATAATAGCATTAAGGCACCGAAGGGGTTTGTGGTACAGTATATGGCCAATATACCATGGCTATGGGCTGTATCCAGGCACTCTGCTTCGTGTCACGAATAAGAATAGCCCTTAGCCGTGGTGCCTTATTGCTTAGTTATATCTCTCAATCACTAAAATCATACAGTATAGTCATCCTTTGATACAGCACAGTCTGTTCTGAACCGTGATATCTGGATCTCCTCAGCTGCCATGAGTCGAATGTGTTGTGCTCCAACATGGAGGGCTCTGCACTCTGAACACCTTCTCAAGCGATCAATAAGCTCCTCTTGGCCTTTATCTACATCAATAATGGTATTTCTGTGGTTTGGCTCATCCTCATCACTGAGTATTTCTTTCCCTGTGGATACTGTTGGCATAGTCTTCAACAATAAGACGACTCCGTCAACAGTAATATGGCTCAACGGGGAATGGTATAGGCACAACAAGGAAAGAATAAAGAAAGCCAGACACACTACCACCCTGATGCAATCAATGTTAACATAAGAGCTGCTTGATACCGATGGACTAACACTGGCATCAGGACGATACTGAAAAGGGCAACGGACTGCACTAGAGATACTGTGAGGCAGCAACTCAGCAACTAGAACACTCGTGAATGTGGTAAGAACCATCCGAGAGAGACTGAAGACACTGTCACGTCTGTCTAAGCATCGCGCTACTGATTGAGACACTGTAGTGCAATACACCTGAGCAAGCACACTCACTGCTAGGTGGCGAGAAAATGGCATGCCAGATACTGTAGGCACACTTGCACTAGATACTTGATAGGGGCAGAGCACTGCATATTAGTAGGTTAGGGGCAACACTGCCACGCTAGATACTTGCGGTAGGGCTAACAGCATAGGCCACTAGATACTGTAGGACAACCACTGCACTAGACACTGTAGGGCAACTGCACTAGATACTGTAGGACATGACAAACACTGCACTAGATTACTGTAGGGCAACACTGCACTAGACACTGTAGGGCAACACTGCAACTAGATACTGTTAGGCAACACTGCACTAGAGCATACTGTAGGGCAACATGCACTAGAATGTAGGCAACACCGCATGACACTGTAGTGCCAACACTGCACTAGATACTGTATGGGCAACACTGCACTAGATACTGTAGGGCAACACTGCACTAGATACTGGTAGGGCAACACTGCACTAGATTATTGCAGTAGGGCAACACTGCAACTAATGTAGCAACATGCTAATGTAGGGCAACACTGCACTAGATACTGTATGGGCAACATCTGCACCTATGAATTCCGACGAGAGTACCGATAACGATGCAACAGCTGGAGAGCACAACGTAGCTCTATGACTGTAGGTTGCAACACTGCACGTAAGATGTACTAGTAAGGGCAGCACTAGCACTCTCAGAGTATTTGTGACACTGGCATGCGTAGTATCACTGTAGGGCAACACTGCACTAGAGTATTTGTACGCGCGCAACACTGCATTAGAAATACTGTGAGGGCAAACACTGCAATCTAGATCTGTTGAGGGCGGTCAACACTGCAATCTAGTATATCTGTGATATTGGCACGACCACTTGCGACTGAAGGAAAGTACGTGGTGTTGGCTGAATGACGACTGCAATTAGATATGAGGGGCAACACTTGCATCATAGCACTAACTACGTAACATGGGCGAGCACTGCACTATCAATGGAACCTACAGGGAGAGGAAGCACAGCTGCAATTATACAGGTATACGTGAGTAGGTCGCATACACTGCGCTAGGGATACTAGTACGAGGAGGAACAACACTGAGCACTAATGATAACTGTAGGGCAACACTCGCGGAACTAGGAACACTGTAGGGCATACACTGCGAGTCTAGATACCCTTGGGCAAACACTGGGCATCTAGATACCTCACGCAAACACTCGCACTAAGACACACAAGCGTAAGGGCATCAACGTGCACTAGATACTTGTGAATGGTGCAACACTGGGGCACTAGATTAGCTGTACAGGGCAAACATGTCGGCACTAGGAGGTGACTCACGTTACCACTCACCCGCACCACGCACTTGAACAGCTAGACACATGATATGGTGGAGCAACACCTAGCAACTAAGGACTACTGTAGGGAGCACACTGCACGAGAGTAGCTGGTAGGGCACATACTAGAGATACTGTGGGCAACATGACTGTGCACGCTATAAGTACTGGTGGCAACACTGCACTAGATACTGGTAGGCAACACTGCACTAGATACTGTAAGGGACACACCTATGCGATCCACTTGCAGAGTATGTAGGGCCAAGCACTGCACTAGACAACTGTAGGGCAACACTGCTGACTATATAGCTCTAGGGGCAACACTGTATCGTAGATTCTACCAACTGTTGTCTATTTCATTTGTTTTCCGAGTCTTCTATTGTGTTTGTCTGTCTCTAAATCATATGAACCTTAAGCAACATGAGTTGCATAACCTTCCCTCCAACCTCACAGGCTGCCTCTCCAAATGGAGAGGCCTGACCCCAAGGATTTACATCGCCCAGCCTTACATCTAACCTTTGCTCTCTTCCCCGGGCTGTGTGTGGAAGAGCACGCAGGAGCAGGGTACCTTTCGGATGGAACGTGCATTCAAACACAGGYCTGTTATATACCTGGAACGCTGGATGAACAGTGAGCTCCAAAAGTATTGGAACAGKGACAMCATTTGTATTGTTCTGGCTCTRTACTCCATCACTTTGGATATGAAATGATACAATGACTATGACCGCCAGCTGTAATTTGAGGGTATTTTCATTCAACCTTTTAGAACTTACATACCTTTTTGTACCTAGCCCCACCATTTTAGGAGACCAAAAGCATTGGGATAAATTCACTTATATTTGTATTACAGTAGTCAAAAGTGTAGTATTTGGTCCCATATTCCTAGCACGCAATGATTACATCTCGTTGTGACTACAAAACTTGTTAGATGCATCTGCTGTTTGTTTTGGTTGTGTTTCAGATGATTTGTAGCCCAATAGAAATGAATGGTAAATAATGTATTGTGTCAATTTGGAGTCACTTTTATTGTAAATAACAACAGAATATGTTTCTGAACACGTCTACATTAATGTGGATGCTACCATGATTATGGATCATTCTGAAAGAATTGTGAATAATGACGAGTGTGAAAGTTAGAGACGCACAAATATTATATCCGCAAGACATGCTAACCTCTCACCATTACAATAACAGGGGAGGTTAGCATTTTTGGGAGGATATGATATACAGTATGTGTGTCTGTAACTTTCTCACTCATCATTATTCACGATTCATTCATTCATATCCTAGTCACAAGTGTGATGTAATCATTGTGTGATAGGAATATGGGACCAATACTACTTGACTACTTTAATACACATATAAGTGAATTWGACCCAATACTTTTGGTCCCCTAAAATGGTGGGACTAGGTATAAAAAGTGCTGTAATTTCTAAACAGTTCACCCGAAATGGATAAACACCCTCAAATTAAAGCCGGCAGTCTGCACTTTAACCTCATAGTCATTGCATAATTTCATATCCAAAATGCTGGAGAACAGAGTCAAACAACCAAAAATGTGTCACTGTCCCAATACTTCTGGAGCTCACTGTATGTGAATCAGTAAACGTGGCACATTCCAACCACAGACCAAGTAGCTGTCCACCACAGAGCTCCCTCCRCTGGCTTTAATGAATTTACATTGTTTGAGGTAGGTAGAGACATGGTGCAGCTAGAGTACCATGGAGGACGGTAGAAAGGGATAGGTTATCGGTAGACATGAGAGAACTGGAAGTATTCTTTCAACCAACTATGTGTTCTGAGTCGATAGAGAAGAAGAAAGCATCTGAATCCCAGCTGTGATCTTAAGAGGACATGAAAGAGGTGCCACCAGAGAGTCAGATTTGGACCTTTGCTCCAGGAGTGGGGAAACACCTTGCAATCTGGCCTAGATGGGCTGGAGTGGGGAAACACCTTGCATTCTGGCCTAGATGGGCTGGAGTGGGGAAACACCTTGCATGCTTGGCCTAGATGGGCTGGAGTGGGGAAACACTTGCATCTGGCTAGATGGGGTGGATGGGGAAACACCTTGCGATCTGGCTAGATGGGCTGGAGTGGAGAACACCTTGCATTCTGGCCTAGATGGGCTGGAGTGGGGAAACACCTTGCAATCTGGCTAGATGGGCTGGAGTGGGGAAAACACCTTGCAGTTCTGGCCTAGATGGGCTGGAGTGGGGAAACCCTTGCAATCTGGCTAGATGGGCTGGAGTGGGGAAACACTTGCATTCTGGCTAGATGGGCTGGAGTGGAGAAACACTTGCAATTCTGGCCTAGATGGGCTGGAGTGGGGAAACACTTGCATCTGGCTAGATGGGCTGGAGTGGGGAAACACCTTTGGCATCTGGCCTAGATGGGCTGGAGTGGGGAACACACTTGGCGATCTGGCCTCAGATGGGCTGGAGTGGGGAAACACCTTTGCGATCTGGCTAGATGGGCTGGAGTGGGGAAACACCTTGCATCTGGCCTAGATGGGCTGGAGTGGGGAAACACCTTGCGATTCTGGCTAGATGGGCTGGAGTGGGAAACACTTGCGATCTGGCCTAGATGGGCTGGAGTGGGGAACACTTGCATTCTGGCCTAGATGGGCTGGAGTGGGGAAACACCTTGCATTCTGGCCTAGATGGGCTGGAGTGGAAAACACTTGCGATTGGCAGATGGGCTGGAGTGGGGAAACACCTTGCATCCTGGCCTAGATGGGCTGGAGTGGGGAAAACCTTGCAATCTGGCCTAGATGGGCTGGAGTGGGGAAAACCTTGCAATCTGGCCTAGATGGGCTGGAGTGGGGAAACACCTTGCATTCTGGCCTAGATGGGCTGGAGTGGAGAAACACTTGCGATCTGGCTAGATGGGCTTGGAGTGGGGAAACACTTGCATTCTGGCCTAGATGGGCTGGAGTGGGGAAACACCTTGCATTCTGGCCTAGATGGGCTGGAGTGGGGAAACACCTTGCGATCTGGCTAGATGGGCTGGAGTGGGGAAACACCTTGCGATCTGGCCTAGATGGGCTGGAGTGGAGAAACCCTTGCATTCTGGCCTAGATGGGCTGGAGTGGGGAAACACTTGCGATCTGGCTAAGATGGGCTGGAGTGGAGAAACACCTTGCATTCTGGCCTAGATGGGCTGGAGTGGGGAAACACCTTGCATTTCTGGCCTAGATGGGCTGGAGTGGGGAAACACTTGCGATCTGGCCAAGATGGGCTGGAGTGGGAAACACCTTGCATTCTGGCCTAGATGGGCTGGAGTGGGGAAACACCTTGCAATCTGGCCTAGATGGGCTGGAGTGGAGAACACCTTGCATTCTGGCCTAGATGGGCTGGAGTGGGGAAAACCTTGCGATTATGGCCTAGATGGGCTGGAGTGGGGAAACACCTTGCGATCTGGCCTAGATGGCTGGAGTGGGGAAACACCTTGCGATCTGGCCTAGATGGGCTGGAGTGGGGAACACTTGCGATCTGGCTAGATGGGCTGGAGTGGGGAAACACCTTGTGATCTGGCCTAGATGGGCTGGAGTGGGAAACACCTTGCATTCTGGCCTAGATGACTGGTGGGGAAACACCTTGCAATCTGGCCTAGATGGGCTGGAGTGGGGAAACACCTTGCATCCTGGCCTAGATGGGTGGAGTGGGGAAACACTTGCAATCTGGCCTAGATGGGCTGGAGTGGAGAAACACTTTGGCATTGCCTGGCTAGATGGGCTGGAGTGGGGAAACACCTTGCGATCTGGCCTAGATGGGCTGGAGTGGGGAAACACCTTGCGATCTGGCCTAGATGGGCTATAGGGCCAAAGCTCTTGAGCAGATATTGATAAAGGAAACAGGATTTTCTTGTCCATTGATGGAATGGACTTTACGAGGCCCTGCTGGAGATGAGGTATGATTTAGTGCAGCCTGTATTGCTGCCTGTTTCTCCTGGYTGGCTGGCTGKCTAGCTGACTGGCTGGCTGTGAGTGGTACAGCTATGGAGAATGTGTAGTGAGATCTATCACTAATCCTGTTCCTTTAGGTGCAGTGTGAAAGTCCCAACCCAGAGATAAGAGGGTGATGGGCCAACCACAGAGGACCTAGAAGAGCACAATCCCTTTCCTGTGTTGACTTCCAGCCTGGCTTTGTGGATTAGCACAACGCTGTAATAGTCGCTGAGCATATTTGTTGAAAGCATTAAAGGTAAAATCATTACCTAAAACAATAACCCAGCTGCTTCATTCAGGGGTTCAGCCAACCAGGAGCCATGGATTAGGCCGTTTATTAGGAGATTAAACATAACCAAGGCCAGCTTTTTGCCATCACACAGGGGTCGTCACATAAAGGGAGTGTTTCCCATGAAATGCCAGGAATGACGAGAGTCCACATTGCCACAGGGAGGTGCCTACCATGACAAAACCTTCAGTTCATGGTGCGTTGGTCACTCACTTTGGTTACACAGTGAAAATCTGTGTTTAATCCAGATGAATGCATGCAGAAGTCAGAGCCAGACAAATAAAATGTGGAAGGCACTAGACCAGTGATCTATGATAAATGGAGGACAAAGGCAACTTCCACCATTAAAGACTGTTTGTGAGCAATCATACATCTTGTTAATCATACATCTCGTTTTATACAATAAATCCAACTGGAATTGCATTTGGTCTGGGGGACGAATACAATGACAACAGTTTAAACTAAGACCTTTGGGTATTTGTGCCAAAAATAGCCAGTTGTGTGCTCTTAACTTCATACTATGATGAGCCCCATTTCAACTGGAAAAATAATTTCAACAACCAGTGGAGTAGAAATGTACCTGAGCAAAGACAATTCCCACCGGACACACTGGTTGAATCAACGTTGAAGTCACGTCTGTGCCCAGTGCCTGCTATTTCATCGCAAATACAGTCATTGCAATCCTACTCAACAGAAATCTAAATATATGTATTCATAACATTATTTATATGCACAGAGATAATAATCATGTCAATTTCAGTGTCATATAATGGGGCCTTATCCGTCTTCTACAATGGAGGCATACCTTTTCCCACGACACTCAAAATGTACAAATGACAAAACAACCAAAAACACGCTAATAGCACAGATTAGCAGAGAGATTGGCATGGTGACAGGAAGCATAACCATGGATTTAGTCAAAAGCATACTCAAAGGATTGGTGTAGGGACCATTCTTCTCAGGCAGAGCCCGAAACACTGTCTCTCTCGACTGACGTGCAGTTCTGACTAATAGCACTAGGGGATGCTCTTGCATGAAGCAAAACTTTTGAATCCACTTCAGTATGCACTTCATAAGTTCCTTAAAAGGTTAGTAAATACTTCCACTACATGTAAACACATTACAAAGACTCAAACCACAGGTATGCGATATGTTGTGTTCATCCGTTACGGCAGGAAATTCCATAATCAAACTGCCATAAATTGATATGCAGGTTACAACCTGAAACGTGTGTTAGCAAACATTCACAGTTGTGAAACTGTGTTATGGGTGAATTAGCAACAACATGCACCTAATGGCTAGGCCTATCGGTGTTGAATTTAAAAAGATCGATTGTCATAGCTCTGAGAAGACTACATATTGTAGCATTGGTTTGACTGGTAAGCTATTCCATGCAGTGCACTGGGTTTCCTTTCGGAAAGACAATGCATAGAATATTAGGGCAATGCCCACAAACCATTAGGAGAGTGATAATCGAGTACTTACCATATTGACTTCAGATACCATGTCTATGCTGGCTATGTCTATATTCATCCCCACTCCAACAGGGGGACCTAGAACAAACCAACAAAACGGGCCGTAATGTTAACCATTTCATCATTTTTGGTTTATAACATTAATATCATACACCACAAATGTAACCCTTTGTATAGCAACTGCCTAGCAGCAGCACACGAGCAATCATTCATTAATGTATTGTCAGCCAGATAACACGATACAATAAGGGATTTCAAAAAGCAGGTGCGCACGATGTCTGATGTTTCTTCGCAAAACACAGTGTTCATTACGTCTAAATGCTTCCGAATAAATTGACATTGTATACCTATGTCGACAGCTTGTATGAGCACCCAGCTAAATGTCAAGGGTTTTACACCTGAATAAAGATTTAACCACGTTCGTAAGGTAGACACCAATCGCCAACATAACAATGGGTTGGGGGATTTATCATCTCATTCCATGACACTACAGTCACTACATTGATTGAGCCTACAACTTCTAATACCCTTCTAGTATTGTGTTAAAAAGTGATCCTAATCCGTGTCGTTAGCACACGTGGAACGCGGTGGMCMGATGTATGTATAGGCTACCTGGACAACCTGAAGGGTCGATGTATGTATAGGCTACCTGGACAAACTGAAGGGTCGATGTATGTATAGGCTACCTGGACAAACTGAAGGGTAGGCTACGTGCGTTTAACTTTAAAAAATAAGACGAGGCATTTGGACGATCCACACAATTAGAGCAACAACAGTGTTATAGGGCTGACAACAGAAAAGTAAATTACAGTTTGTATTAAATGAATTGAAATACCTCCGAAATCTGGCCTCAAGCGAATGTCATATCCTTTCAACAGTCTATCCACAGTTTCTTTTACGATTGACATATTGCTAGGGTCATTGACCCTAGAGAAGGAGAAGGAATACATTCTTAGATGTGCAGGCTTCCAAAGGCATTATTGAAGTGTTTTCTACAGTGTATAACACATTCATTCGAAGTGAAGAGCATCTAAGCCGACCACTTACCTTTGCGCACAGACCACAGCCACTATTACGAGGAAGGTCCAAACCCCAAAGTATCTCATTGTTCTTATTCTCAACACCGCCATAGTTTTGATATGATTTTGGATTTCAGTGAAGACAGACGTGATCCAACTTATTCTGGCCAGTGCAGTAATTCCAATGTGTGGCGCATGCGCATGCTTTACCACAACATCAAGGAGCAGTGGCTGCTGATGCTGGTGGCAGAGCAATTTCCCGGCCAGATATTTTTTTATTTAAGGGGAAAGTGAAGCCAACAAGTAAGTGAGGCAAACGGATGCTTCTCCCTCGCCATTCAATATTTAATAAAACTGTGAAATAAACGTAATATAGATTAAACTTTACTTTCTTTATTTTCTTATATTCCGTTAATATACATGGTTTATTCCAATAAAGAGCATGTTTTAAAACTACAACATGCTGAACGAAGTGGGAACATGGGAAAGAGGACTAGRAGAAATTAGGATGAGGTGTTGCATATGTTACTTCGTCTAACATCAATGCACGCAGTTACAGATTCGTGGTTGTTGCACCCTGAACATGTTGGAGGGGAGCTATGTGTCGTCACAGCTCCGAGAGCGCGCGTGAGKGCTTTTCAACGTGTAGAATGATGAGCAGAAATATTGTTAGGTAATCATCGGATTATTTGTCAGTTGTTTGTTCAAAGGAGAGGGAGCAACGTTTATCATTTCTTATAGTACCTTCAAACACTACATGTATAGCCTAAATTAACCTATAATGGCATTCTTGAAAATCTCTTGGTCAATCAGGAAATGGTCAAATCCAGTTTGGAACTGTCCATGGTTCTGAAATTAGAGTTAAGGGTGTTGCGTGGTCAATCTGACGTCTGCATTGGCCGTGCAGCATTTACGGTGATATGTCCTCTGCAGAGGTTAGGGCATTCATACTTCTTGCGCGAGCTGTTGTAAAGGAAGTTGTCAAGAAAGTGAGTTTGTGTTTATACAGGACCTCACGCCCTCACCTACCATTAACCAACCATGTCAATGGGGGGCTATAGGCTACGGAAAACGTTGAGAGGCTCACGGRGATGCGGTATGGAGCTCAATTTGGCTTCTGTGTGTCTMCAGAGGCTCCGCGCTTGCGTCACACCATCCATACGGCGCCGACACCCTCATTTTCGGATCAAGCATAAATTGGCTTTTAGGCTACCCATGCACTGTGCTGGACGTGTTTTCTCTCTCTCTCTCTCTCTCTCTCTCTCTCTCTCTCTCTCTCTCTCTCTCTCTCTCTTTCTTTCTTTCGATGAGAGATGCTCGTCAAAGTTATTATGACATGACTCAATACTTCCCAATCAATTTCACCAACCGCACCGCTCCTACGCGTTCGTGCTTTTGATGTGCGCAGGCGTGCTCAAATGGAGAGTGACTACATTACCACGAGCTATTGCTCACGTCAATATAGCGCCTCGAGGCTGAGATAATACATGAACACGTACGCTATACATTTCAAAGTAAGCGCTACCAACACCCGACCCGGACACACGCCTCTGCGTTAAAGTGGTCATGCTTTGGTGGAATCCGATGCATTGCTGCATGACACTGGGCGGGGAGCGTACTAAACCCCTGGACGATGGTGACAATTAATCATCGGCTCACTCCCTCTCATCTGTCATTCCTTAACAACCCCCAATTAAGATGTGTATCATTAAGCTACTGTAGCTGGCCCATGTGTACATCAAAATTATATTAGTATACATTATGGCACATGTTGAAGTCCCCTCTTGCGGTATGAATAGGCTACTTTATGTTTTGTTTAGGTTTACTTGTAGCCTAATTGGTTGCTATAAGCTGCTAGAAGTGAGATGTGTATTTGCAAGGTACTGYAGTATAACCTGGCTTTTCTGAGAATGATGGCAGCATTGTAATTAGGCCATGTAGAGAGAAACCCTGTCCTCAGTTGGATACAATAACCAGTAGAACAAATGTCATTAAAACCATGGGCCTTAATGTCCAAACAGGAATAAATAACAAGGTCAAAAGCTTTGTCTACAGTGTATTTGCAAAAACATTGACATTTGTATTTGGCATCGTGGCTTACAGCAGATACATAAAAACACACGTACAAAAAAACAACAGCAATGTTATGGGCTTTTAAATGTTCACTACTTCATTCATTCATACACACACAACACACACACACCCCTTCTGGCACTCTGTCTTCACTCATTTGATTACCATTAATTTGTTGTGCACCTCTGAAGAACGAACCTCAAATATTCAGTTCTTGATTGAGTTGCTTCCAGAGTGGATTTGAATGTATTTCACTCAGCACTGAGAGTGAAGGGAAACAAGATGATCATCACCAGACCTGCATTCAAATACTGCATGAAATATCTCAAATACTTTCCCATTCATTCAGAGTAAGTATTCAGATATATATATWTTTTTACAACTAACCATTCAAATAACCAAATAAAAGTACYTGTTTTGGGCTGTGTATTTGAAAACACAAAAATACACCCCCAAAAAAGTATTTTAAATATCAGACACTCACATACACATGCATTTGAACCCAGGCCTGACACTGTCTGATGGATTTCTGAGTCATTATCATTAAACATGAGTCATATTTTCTCCCTCATGTCCGGTCAAACTACATCACACCATGTATTGGAACAGGACGTTTGTGGCTGTGTTTTAGTAAACAGGGTTTGTTTGCTGGCATCCAGGGTATTGATAGAGAGGCMTGTCTGGCCTGTGTGTGCACAGAGCTGGTGTACACAGATAGCACCACACAGATCATCGTCTGCYATGACTTTGGGTTGCACTGTTACCACAAGCAGTGAAAAAGAGGGGGGAAGTAAGCATTAGCAGTCATCACACTATGGTACCCACTCACTCAGGGATGGGTTATGTTTGCCGGTTACAACAACAACAAACTTGAAAGGTCATAACTCAAATTCTGAATGTTTTCACARATACATTCCTCAAATACTATGAGACAAGGACTAATTTCAAAATGATAAACTCTTGAAAATACCAAAGTTGCATGATGTTTGAGATCTCTTTTTACTTGAYTGTTGACAAGTAATACAATCTCCTCACTGAAGACAATGTCCTTTTTGTCTCTGCACGTGTCTGATTTCATTTTACATTTCAGATAAAAGGAAATGTATACAAGTGTAGGATCTTAACTTGACCAGTATTGTTGCAGCAAAATAATCCTGCAGCAACAGGACATTTAGTCCATAAGGTTCATTGATCAATGTTTAGGCTATTAGCTGGCCAAAATTAGACTACATGAAAAGTGCAATACTGTTAATATAATTGTGTGTTCAGTGAATTTATGTAAATCAAGAAGCTCATCAGCATTTGCTGCAGCGCAGGAACATTCTCAGCAACAAAAGGGTGCTCAAATTAAGATCCCACATCTGTATAAGTAAACTCAGTATACTCAAAGCAACATAATATGTCTTTCCATGTGTAAACATTAATGGTACAAAGAGATACTTGGCTTACACCGTACCAACTTGCCTCTATCTTGCCTGTGTTTCCTCACTACAACAACATTGTAGTTACTTAGGAACTGCTATGGAATTACATGGTTATAGTGTATATCGGTATAGATTGTTACACAATTGGAACAAGGACTGTGTGATTACAGATCCACTTGCTGAAGTTAATTCCACATGCAGCCTAATTACCCATGATATATTTTCTTATGACATTTTTTGTTGTTCCAGTATATAACTACACTTTTCAAAGTGACTTTGTTACATGTAATTAACTACACAATSCCAGTAACGTCATTTCCCCTGTTGTCCCATGGGTGATATGGTCTTGATATGGCGATCTTAATAGGCTAGAACTATTTAACACACCTTGCCAACTACAGGTTATTTTCAGTAACAAGTTTATTTCCATGTCATCACATGTCTCAAAGGGATTATTGAATCAAATGTTATGTATATACAATCTTGTTACCAAGGAGACGCTTGTAATTGTAATGTACCTACTCAGGAGCAAGCAACTGATTGTAAATTGGAGCACAATAGGTTTAATCTTTTTCATTGTTAGCTAGAAATTTAAATACAATAACAACCTTTGCAAACTATTGTATTCTAACCAGGGGTGTTTTCACACACGCACGCGCACGCGCACGCGCACGCACACGCACACGCACACACACACACACACACACACACACACACACACACACACA
>NC_036863.1:5081852-5086654 GCF_002910315.2 Salvelinus sp. IW2-2015 | reverse complement strand
CACACACACACACACACACACACACACACACACACACACACACACACACACACACACACACACACACACACACACAGTACATAAAGTGTAATACATAACAATATCATCACTTGATTATTGATTCAGTGGATAGCAGTGAACGTGTGGACAGACTGGAATATTTTGTTAAGCCTAATGAACCTCTTTGGCTTGGAAAGTTTGTGGGGAGTTTGCACCTGGTCACAGATCAGTGTATAGACCCCCTGTGGAAGTCTGACATGGCCAGGGACCAAAGGGAGATGGAGATGTGGTAGGATGCCAGGATGGTACAATGAGGCTAGATGGTACTCATATCTTTTGAGACATATMATTTTTCAAAACCCATCATCTGAATGATCATTTGGTTGTTTGGTATCTCTACCTGTTGTATGTACAGTGTGTCATGTATCAAAATCATAATCACATTTTTCCCGCCACAATTAAAAAGGTTTTGTGTATGCAGTGCTGATGCAGTGAAAGTCACATGCAGTGAAATTATGACAGCGCTTACAGTGCTGATTAAGTTTTCTTAACTCAATGGGGGGTCACAGTCCTAAAAGGTACATTTGAATGATGCTTCTCTATTGACAAGATGTTTAGTCAAAGGAGTCTTATGGCGATGAAATCACAGAGGTTGGCCAATTAAACACATAATYAGAGCATAAAAACTCAAAAGGACATCTGGTACTCTTAGGACTGATCATAGCTKACTCATTGAATAAAGTCTGATTTCCAAAGCCAGCTGTATTTTGGTATGAACTTGACATTTCTCAGATCTKTTTCTCATGGCAAAAGATGCAYTGAATAGAGTAGTATRCAGTGCTGTGAAAAACTTTTTGCYCCCTTTCTAATTKTCTCTACTTTTACATATTTGTCATATTAAATGTTATCAGATCTTCAACCAAAACCTAATATTAGATAAAGGGAACCTGAGTGAACAAATAACACAACACTTACATATTTATTTAATTTACTTCAGAAACAAAGTTATGCAACACCCAATGRCCCTGTGTGAAAGAGTAATTGCCCCCTTACACTCAATAACTGGCTGTGTCACCTGCAATGACTCCAACCAAATGCTTCCTGTAGTTGTTGATCAGTCTCTCACGTCACTGTGGAGAAATGTTGGCCCACTCTTCCATGCAGAACTGCTGCAACTCAGTGACATTGTGGGTTTTCAAGCACGAACTGCTCGTTTCAAGTCCTGCTACAACATCTCAATTGGGATTAGGTCTGGACTTTGACTAGGCCATTCCAAAACTTCAAATGTGTTGCTTTTTAGCAATTTTCATGTCAAATTGATTGTGTGTTTTGGATCATTGTCTTGCTGCATGACCCAGCTACGCTTCAGCTTCAGCTCACAGACACATGGCCTGACATTCTCCTGTAGAATTCTCTGATACAGAGCAGAAYTCATGATTCCTTCTATKAAGGYAAGTYGTCCAAGTCCTGAGACAGCAAAGCATCCCCAAACCATCACAGTACCACCCCCATGCTTGACCGTTGGTATGAGGTTCTTACTATGGAATGCAGTGTTTGGTTTTCGCCAGGCAAAATGGGACCATTGTCATCCGAAAAGTATACCATTTGTAAACTCAGCTTCCCTTTAGCTAATATTAGGTTTTGGTTGAAGATCTGATAACAGTCAGTATCAAAAATATGCAAAAATAGAGAAAATCAGAAAAGGGGACAATGCTTTCACACAGTACTGTATTGACACATTAATAAGGTGCTACTTCTGAAGTAGTTTTGAAACCATTTGCAGATCTTAAGTCATTGACATCAGAGGCAGCTGATATCCATATTTGCTCCAAAAAGGGAATTATGATACCAATCGTTACATTTAATTCAATCTCACAATGCATTACTTTGCCTCTCTCTTAACCTCTTATCTGTTAATGTTGTTCAGCAGCCATGTGGTTTTCTCCACTGTGACAGACACCAGGGTGCTTTGACAAGACTAYCAACAGTGTCCCTGCCAAAGCCAGGAGTGAGCTCAACCTTGAAAGTGTAGATAACCASTAAAAACGGAGGCCATCGGCCATCCTCCGTGCTTCATTAACTGCCACCAACCAGAGGAGGTGCCACCCGCTGTTTCTCAAAGTCACCACGCCCTTCACACTACACGACAATGGACACCATCGCCAAATCTGGGGTGAGAGTCAGCTTCAGCCACAGTCGGGAGGAATATCTGAGCGACCTTGGCAAACAGTGCCTTTTCATGTCCTGGCTTCAGAGATGGAGATTCCAACAGAGGGACTGGAGCTCTTCCATCGGCAGACCTCCCACATGAGACCCTCAAGGCAACATCTGCTCCTCACCCCCCCCTCTGGCCACTTCATTACACTACAAGCATTTCATTACACTACAAGCATTTCACTACACTACAAGCATTTCACTACTCTACAAGCATTTCACTACACTACAAGCATTTCATTACACTACAAGCATTTCACTACACTACAAGCATTTCACTACACTACAAGCATTTCACTACTTCACATCTACAAGCATTTCACTAACACTACCAAGCATTTCATTACACTACAAGCATTTCATTACACTACAAGCATTTCATTACACTACAAGCATTTAATTACACTACAAGCATTCACACTACACTACAACACATTTCATTACACTACAAGCATTTCACTACACTACAAGCATTTCATTACACTACAAGCATTTCATTACACTACAAGCATTTCACTACACTACAAGCATTTCACTACACTACAAGCATTTCATTACACTACAAGCATTTCACTACACTAACACAGCATTTTCAACTACTCTACAAGCATTTCTTACACTACAAGCTTTCACTACACTACAAGCATTTCACTACCTACACAGCATCATTAACTACAGCATTTCACTACACTACAAGCATTTCACTACACTACAAGCATTTCCACACACTACAAGCATTTCATTACACAGCAAGCATTTCACTACACTACAAGCATTTCATTACACTACAGCATTCCACTACATCTACAAGCATTTCATTACACTACAAGCATTTCACTACACTACAAGCATTTCACTACACTACAAGCATTTCACACTACACTAACAAGCATTTCATTACACTACAAGCATTTCACTACACTACAAGCATTTCATACACTACAAGATTTCATTACACTACAAGCATTTCACTACACTACAAGCATTTCACTACACACAAGCATTTCATTACACTACAAGCATTTCACTACACTACAAGCATTTCCACTACACTACAAAGCATTTCACTACACTACAAGCATTTCATTACACTACAAGCATTTCATTACACTACAAGCATTCCACACTACCAAGCATTTCACTACACTACAAGCATTTCACTACACTACAAGCATTTCACTACCTACAAGCATTTAACTAACAGCTACACTTCACTACTCACAAGCATTTCATTACACTACAAGCATTTCACTACTTACAAGCATTTCACTACACTACAAGCATTTCATTACACTACAAGCATCTTCACTACACTACAAGCATTTCCATTACACTACAAGCATTTCACTACACTACAAGCATTCACTACTCTACAGCATTTCACTACACTACAAGCATTTCATTACACTACAAGCATTTCATTACACTACAAGCATTTCACTACTACAAGCATTCATTACCCTCACAAGCATTTCACTACACTACAAGCATTTCACTACACACATACATTCATAACTACAAGCATTTCATTACACTACAAGCATTTCATTACACTACAAGCATTCATTACACTACAAGCATTTCATTACACTACAAGCATTTCATTACACTACAAGCATTTCACTCACTACGCTTTCACTACACTACAGAGCATTTCACTACACTACAAGCTTTCACTAACCCAAAGCATTTCATTACACTACAGCATTTCACTACACTACAAGCATTTCACTACACTACAAAGCATTTTCATTACACTACAAGCATTTCATACATACTACAAGCATTTCATTACACTACAAGCATTTCATTACACATACAAGCATTTCAACTACACTACAAGCATTTCACTACACTACAAAGCATTTTCTTCAACACTACAAGCATTTCATTACACTACAAGCAATTTCATTACCATACAAGCATTTCACTCACTACAAGATTTCATTACACTACAAGCATTTCCTACACTACAAGCATTTCACTACACTACAAGCATTTCATTAACACTACAAGCATTTCACTACACTACAAGATTTCACTACACTACAAGTATTTCATTACACTACAAGCATTTCACTACACTACAAGCATTTCACTACACTACAAGCCATTTCATTACACTACAAGCATTTCACTACACTACAAGTATTTCACTACACTACAAGATTTCATTACACTACAAGCATTCCACTACACTACAAGCATTTCATTATACACTACAAAGCATTTCACTACACTAGCATTTCAACTACACTACAAGTTTTCATTACCTACAAGCATTTCACTACACTACAAGCATTTACTACACTACAAGCATTTCATTACAACTACACGCATTTCACTACAGTACAAGTATTTCATTACACTACAAGCATTTCACTACACTACAAGCATTTCATTACACTACAAGCATTTCATACACTACAAGCATTTCATTACACTACAAGCATTTCATTACAACAAGCATTCACTCACTACAAGTATTTCACTACACTACAAGCATTTCACTAACACTACAAGCATTTCACTACACTACAAGCATTTCCTTACACTACAAGCATTTCACTACACTACAAGTATTTCAC